>NW_022196897.1:132926245-132989688 GCF_008632895.1 Mastomys coucha | reverse complement strand
ATATATATATATATATATATACTCAGCCTTTGCTATAAAGACGCTGTACTGTACCTGCCCCCCACCCAGATCTTATTGCCTGAGGACTATGACGATCGTGTATTTGTCACAAGCCAGCTGCACTGGTTCACCTGGGAACCACGGGGATATTTATACCTCATGGGTGTTTGTCTTTTCTGGGACCCATGTGGAAGAAGCCCTTCAACCCTTGACAAGGCTGTTCGTCCAATGGTGGGAGAAAGGTGCAGGAGCTCAGCAAGCCACATCTTACACTTGGATCTAAACCCACTGCTTATGTGTCCACTCCAGTGGGTACAGCAAAACACATGACCACATCTCACACTAGAGTTGGGAAACAGTTCCTCTTACCCAGGAAAACAAGAAATAGTTGTGACTGCTACTATTTTCTCATTCATAGTGAACCAAAAAGCACTTACGTCCATCTTTTCACCTAAGGGCAAAATATGTGCATATTTCTAAGTAGTAACTCTGTGGGTATCATCCTCATTGAGGTTTTGTAGCAAGAGGATCTGAAGAAATGGTGATTGTTTACAAAGCATAAATAAGAAACAAAATCATGCTGCAGAAAGGCGATGTTAAAGACAGGCTAAGAACTTCCCACTTGTGAGATGTTGGGGTCACATGCCACTCTGGCTTTGGCAGGGCTGGGCAAGAATCTTTGCTAATGACTTTCATTTAATCATTTTCTGTTTTATAACCTAAAGAAATAAATAAAGCTGGAGTTGGGGTGGGGGTTAAGAGAAATAAAGTTTGAAAAAGAAAACAGCAAGCATAGAACAGAGAATTGCTAGAAGTAAAATCATCTTGAAGCTACTTATAAATAAGGCAGAAACAGGAAGTTTAATGAAGCATGAAATAATCTATCATCCATGGTAAGTCCCGAGCATGGGGGTAGGAGAGAGCAGACACACTGAGCTGACTCTACTACTGTACTTCTCACTGCTTGGGTGTCTGTGGATTGACTTATTTAAATTTGGAGGTTATCTCAAAAATGCAATTATCTGCAAGCCTGATTGCATTATTGAGGTGCTGAGTTATATTGTTAGCAGCAGGGTGAAAGTCATAGGAAGATGTTTTATGTAACTCCATGGGAAATACTTAAAAGTTAGAATTGGTAATTATTTAGAAGTCAGGGTTGTCGCTCGAAAAATTCAGATGTGGGGCTTTCTTGAGGAATTCAACAACGCTTCACATGGATCTCTCTATGTGTCCAGGGCCTGCTTATATCTGGATGTGGGAGCTTTGCCTCGGGTATCTCAGAAATCTTTTGTTAGGTGCACATATATTTATGATTATTATTTCTTCATGATAGGTTGTCTTTTACAGTGTATATTTTCCTTCTTTGTTTCTTGCTGTCATGTGTGCTATTGTAAATGATTTATTTCCTTTTCCTATCCTTGGGTCTATAGACTCCATCTATCCTGTTAAGAGAACCCTCTAGTGAGAATTTCAATGTAGTGATTGTGTTTAACAACCCTAAAATTTGTTTAGCATTTAAAATATATTTTATTTCTCCATTGAGATTATTGCTTTGCTTATATATTCTTCTTTGACCTGAGGGACTATCTTTAATTATTTTTAATTCTCTACTAGGTAAATAATCACATTTAAAAGAGTCCATTTCTGGAACTTATCTTATTTCCTTTGGAGAATCTTTGCCTGACTCCTCATTTTTCTTTACCTCCTGTTTGCATCTGTCCATTAGATAAGCAGGCATTTCTCCCAGGCTTCATGGGCTGGTGTCCTGTGAAAGGCACTCACGCACCAGGCCAGCTACTGAGAGTGTGGGAGCCTCAGCCAGCTCTTCCCTTCCCAGGAAGAAGCAGACAGGGATGAGGCAGGCCTTTTTGTTCTGTTTTGCAGAAGCCATTCCTCTTATAGCAATTCTTCACTCTATCTCTGTCTTGTCTGATATCAATATTTCTACTGTGGGTCTCTTTTGCTTTCTGTTTGTGCTGTACATACTTCCCACAAGTTTACTGCTAACATCACAGCACTGGCTCTCATATGCTTTCCATACTAAGACAATACATAAAATAGAATCCACAAATGCATTAAGTCATCTGACCACTGAAAAGAAGATGATGTTCTTAGTGATTTAGATGCCTACAGAGAGTGGGAACTACAAATCAAAAAATCAAGGTAGAGAGAGGGAGAAAAAGAAAAATTAAACTTGATAATATTCTAGCTACTTAACTGAACGTCGAAGGTACAAATCAATTCCTTTCAAGAGTGATTTATGTCATGGCATGATTCTCAAACTATGTGATCATCAATACACACAAATACAGAAACTAAATCTAAACACTGACAACGTTAGGAGTAATTTGCCATTGCCTTGGAATCAGATATCCAGGGCGAGCATGTCTTGGTGAAGGTGTGGTGAGTTTAGATGAAGTCACACTCTTGGCTGATGCCAAGTGGCCTTCTGAGGTGTTCTTCACATGGAATAGATACATAAAAATGGCCACAGGAAAAAGAAAACCAATATAATACAGCTCCTTTATCATACATGGGTAAAGACATACTAAATTTAAAAATATACTTAGAAGAATTTTTCTTGTCAAGTTACCAAATTACAAAAGGAATAATACACCTAATACTATTACCAGTCACTCTTACTAATAATGGTGCAACTGATAAGTGCCATTAATGAATGCAGTTTAATAATGTTGACATAGAGTCCTAAGCTACCCAGAGCCATTGTGGAGTTAGTAACGTTACCTGATTCTGAATGACTGAATGGTTGCATAGGTGTCCTTAGAGCATACTTATGTGGCATTCATGAAGCTTATTCACCAGGACCTCAAACAATTATGCATAATGGCATTCCCCATTTCTTGAACTAGTGAAAAAGTGTATCCTATTTAAATTCATAACAATAGATATCAACTTTTCTGTAGCCACAGTTTGAAACATCACATGGCTACTGTAAATTATGTTTATAAAGACATAAAAGGTACATTTTATATAACAGAATTTATTTATTTCAAAAAACTAAGGAAAAATAGAAGAAATATCTTTATATCCAATATCCAGGGATAAAAACAAAACCAGGGTTTTTTTCTTTTATTTCTAGTATTTTTATATTACTTGGTATATTATTTTTCCCCATTAAAAACTGACTTCATGACTCCACACATCTCCACACATTTCTACCTGCTTTTATATTGTGAGTCCTTTCTTCTTTGCATTAATCAACAGCTACTGGCTACGTGTGATGGCTTCACACGATGTGAGACTGTTTCTCGGTATTTCTACCTCTGGTCAGCAGAAGTGTTCAGCTTATATTTGCAGTGAGCCATATTATTCCAAATGCTATTAATCTCCCCACTAGCTATTACATGGCTAGGCCTGAGAATGAAACATGACACTTGTGCGCATGACTCACTGCAAAGCACAAGGTGATCAAGAAGAATGAGCCTCCCCCATTCTCAGAAGGTAGGGAGCCATCAACACTCGGCAAAGAGCATAGGCAGCTTCAGACCTAGCTTTACAGAGCAGACAACATGGCACTAAATAAAAAATATTCCAGTTTGGAAACAGACCTTAATATATGCGGTTATCCTTAGTTTTTGGACATTCTGGTTCTCTACTGTTTTGAAAATTATAAAACATATCTATTTATTGTTCATCTCCTAGGCTTTTTGCCTCAGTCTGTGAACATAGGCTAGTCCTGGAAGCTTCTAGCTTCTATGCAATCTGATCTAGACCTAAAATGTTTTAAACCTCTGAGACTTGCTGCTGAATATGCTCACCCCTTCTTAGTTCTTTCTGAACTCTAGCTGGCTGGTTCAACTCAGCTGTTCTGGCTTTAACTCTTCTACAAGCACTGATTCAATCTGGCTTTCCTCTCAGTCTCCTCGATTAACATTGGCAATTTGGTCTAATCTTCTGGCTTCTTATTCTCTGGCTTGCTCTGTCTTCACTTGTGTCTATCGTGTCCTTTCTCTGCAACCTGTCTGTGTACCACTGTCCCAGTAGAACTGACCTCTCTCCTCTGCACTGCTCTCTCTTAAGCCATCTCTCTTTCATCTCTGTTCTTATGAGAGCTGAGCATCTCCTATTCTGTCAAATCTTTTTCTGATTCATCACTTTTTCTGCCACTCAATTAGACATCATTTTCAAAACAGGAGTGCTTCCTTCTACAAAATAACTTTACCTGCATTGTTTGGAATTAAAGGTATGTACTAAGAGCATGTCTGTATTCAAGTCAGAGAGATTCAAAGTGTGTACTAAGACTGAGCCACACCACAACTAGAAACACATTTGTTCAGTAAATAACATAGACTCGGGGTTTACAGTGTGATCAAATATCCTGCAATATACGGTATTGAGGCATCTTGATATTGTAATAGTCTTAAAATGTTTCATCACATTTTCACAAGCAAATGTTGACACAAGCAATAATGTATGAACATTCCAACCATAACCCAGTCATGGCTTTATTTTATTTTAAGTTTAAGCTAATTTGATATCATGCATACCATTCTATTGTTGCTATTGAAGCAGTTAATAAATTAAAATGCTTATTATATGGTTGGAAGAGACTATGTAAATACCAGCAATACAAAATAACCCTATTGGTAAGAAGAATGATCTAAACATTACAAAACAGATTAATAGACTATAGCAACTGGTCATTGCACTTAGTCATAAACAAAATGCCAGGGCATTTGTGTGAGTTTACAATGATAAAAAGTGAGACCAACCTAGATACCCATAGATATGACAATGACAAAATAAATTCAGATGTGTTCATGGTTTGGAATATCACTTAATAACTACAAATAATGAATTTATTTCTCAAAGACATGGAGGACCAATGAGATGGGTCAGTGGTCAAGAATAACCTATTTTTGAACCTGGAAACCCACATGGTCAGAGAAGAAAATCAACTCCTGAAAATTGTCCTCTGACCTCCACACCTACACCATGGTATATATCCTCCCATGCCACACAGACAAACAAACAAATTCATGTAGTTTACAAAAACACAAAGAGAATTATCTCAGTAACAGGCTCATGAAGTAGTTCATGCAGGCTCAAAGGTTAGCCCTTGCTAATCTTCTCTAAGCTGTTCCAGTTTTAGCATACGTGTTGCTGAAACTCACCCACTAGGTATCTAGTCATTTCTAGTCTAGCACAGTTGAGTGTGGGTCTGGATCTGGCTGGGTTCCTGTCTCGAGGGCAGCTCACTGCCTACAGTGAGTCCTGGGCCCTAGCGTTCACATGCCTAAGATTAGTGTACCAAGAGTGCCAACCATGTAATCAATCAACTTAGGGAAAAAAATGCTTCAAAAAAAATCAGGACTAGTACTCTTTAAACTTAAACACACCCAACACACACATAAACATAAACTAGGAAATATTTATTTATCTTCATGCAATGTAGTTTTGATAAGTAGAAAAAAAAGATTCAAGGCTATTCACCAACTGTCAAACATAAACTAGGAAATATTTATTTATCTTCATGCAATGTAGTTTTGATAAGTAGAAAAAAAGATTCAAGGCTATTCACCAACTGTCAACACTGGGTACCTTCAGAACAAAAGAGTTGGCAGAACAGAAAGCCAGGGAGGTTGATTTTGACTTGTATGAACTGTCAGAAATGCCAGTGAGGAATTTTTTGAATATTTGTGCAAATAGAAAAGATAAAATAGAAGTTTATGAAACTGGTTCCTTAATACAGTTATTGTCCCTATGAAGCAACTTTATTAGTAGATATAGTTAGAAATTTGCCTTTAGTTTCTTCATAATATAAAAAGAGTAATTTCATCATTATGTAGACTTGAGGATTAATTTTCTTTCTTATTTTGTGATGGTGGGGATTGAACACAGGGCCTTGCCCATGCTGGACCAGCTCTCTATTACCAAGTTTCATCCCAGGCCCTTATTTTTAATTAATTCTTATTGAGCAGCTGTTATACTCTAGACATTCAAGTAGATAATGGATTTTAACAAGTATTAATAGAGTCAAGCCAGCCTCCTAGTAAAAGGGTAAAAATCCCACCAAAACCAAATCATCTGGCAATGCTATAGAGTGAAAAGATATATTCCAAGGGGAGCTGGGGTGTGCAACGAGTTCGTTTCATCAAGGGTTGGGGAAAGCAGGAGTCTGGAGCTCTTGCTCGATGCTAGCCTCTAGCCCAGGACAAAACTAATTTATTAGAGTTTGAGGAAGACACAGGGCTCTGGGCAGGAATGGAAGTGTGGCAGAGCCAGGAAAGGTGCAAAATGGTTGGGAGCCAAACAGGGGATGCCTAAGCCAAGTGGCCCCGAGGCTGTCCTTTGCATTTTCAATGTTCCTGGCATTGAACTATGACCCCACATTTACGATGGATCTGAGTAGATTACTGATATCCACCATAGCCAGATCAAAAACTATAAAGCCCTTGCTACTTATTTCTGTGTCAAATATCATTGTGCTTTTGCTCTATTTCCTTTTGCTATAGCTAATCAGTAGAGACTAGGTTGGTACTTAGAAAGACAAGAGTCTTATTTCATTGATAGTCATGGAAGTCCAAGGGTACTGGTTTCTGGCAGAGCCTTCCTTCCTGGTCAGGATCATGTCATCACAGGCTGGAACATAACAAGCACCCCATCTGGAAACAATTCATTAATCCACATGCTGCTCTGTAATCAATGGTGTGAAGATTAACAATAAACAAACAAACTCATAAAGCCAAGAGAAGTCTCTGTGGTTAGGTACCAACATGTCTCATCTCACTGGCTTCCACATAACTGTGTTGATGCCTTGAGATAAGATTAGGCCCATGTGACCAACAAACACATGGCATCTCCAGTCTGAAGTGTTGTGTAGGAAAATGCTTTCTGTGATTTTTCTTTAATTAAAAGGGTTTTCTGTTTAAAGATACCACACCTACAAGAAAAACATGCATTTGTGTGGTTTATATTTTTCTAGAATGCTAATTATAATTAATTATCCATGTCTAAAATTTCCCCTACCAAGATCCTACCAAGATAAATGCACAAAATTTGAAGTACCAAATGAAAGCAGTTAGCATTGTTCACACAGCACTGGTCTGAGGAGGAAAACATCCTACTGATCAGGTCAGTCCACACAGTTCTGAACTACTGAGCCTTCAGAAGGAGCCATTTGACGGGTAAAAGTGAAACAGCAAGATCTAATAGAATAGTTCTGATTTTCAGAACATTGTTTTCTGACTTTCAGTGTCAAACATACTGATTTTTTATCAAGAGTAACCAAGCTCTTAACTACTTTGTATTTTGCTTTATTTAGGGAACAGCAATCCCTACTTCCTAATTTTCAAAATGGAAGAACACAACTTTTGCTACCAGCACTGAGATTAATGACAAGTTTGCTTTTAAGATTTAAACTACATAAAGCAAGTTGATTACCAGTATGGGCACCTGTGTGGTCAATAGCAAGCCCCAGGGTATCTGTAACATGGCTTATTAACCCAAGTACTAATTCAAAAGAAATTAACTGCATTAGTTTGTCTTGTTCTCAAGGCTTAAAAGTCATTTTTATTTTTCAGAAAAAAAAAAGGTGGAACTGTTGCTGATTACACTGGTGAGGTCATTTAATAGTCAAAGGTGTATTAAATACTTTAGCATATGCTAAGTAATTTCACCTGATAATCCATTTATCTGCCTTCCCCCAAAGCAAAATGATTTGAAAAGTAGAAGCTCACTTATTTAAGCGCAAACACATTTCTTAAAAAAATAAAAGTCATCTCCAGTCAAGGAATTTCCTTTGAAATTCCCCAACTGCTGATTTTCAATCAATCATTCTATTAAAATAAATTTGTCAATTGAAATGAAAACAGCTCTGATGCCCTGAGGTGAAATCACGTGTTTGTTTCATCATGAACATACAGACACCTTTTATAAAGCTGTTTTGTTTTCTTTCCTTTCTTTCTTCCTTCCTTTCTTTCTTTCTTTCTTTCTTTCTTTCTTTCTTTCTTTCCTCTTTCTTTCTTTTCTCTCTCCCTTCTTCCTTTCTTCCCTCTTTCCTTCCTTTCTTTCTTCCCTTCTTTCCCTTCTTCCTTTCTTCCTTCCTCTCTTCCTTCCCCTCTTTCTTCCTTCCTTCCTTCCTTCCTTTCTTTCCTTCCTTCTTTCTTTTTTTTCGTTTCTAAAATGGAAAGTAGAACCCCACAGAATCAGAGTGTCTCTCGAAACACCAAAGGCTTAGAAATGTCATCTCATTTGCGCTGACTTACTCTTGACAGAAAGGACCAGGCTCGCCTGGCCGGGCCCTCTGGCATCCCAACTTAGACCTCACCCAGCGGCTCATCGCATATGGACGCCATTTGTAAGCAGCTCAGGACGCGCAGTCACCCTAACCTTTGGTGTCCGCCTATCCATCTGTTTTCACATTAGCTGCAAATTATAGAATCCTCCAGACCCAAATGACCATAAATCAAGACTACGAGCGTGTACACTTTCCCCATCTGTCATAAAACAATGAATTAAATTCATGCCTGTCAAAATAGGCTGCAGGGAAATGGCCTTCTTCTGCAGGCGCAGGAGTACAGAGCTCACCTCATCGTGGTAATTTATGGCCTCTATGGGGCCTCGAGGTGATTAGGCCTTGGCCCACCAACACGCAGAAAAACAGTAGGAACTCCAGTCACTCCAAATGGAAATCTTGGGTCAAATTTATCAAACGAATCAGAGAGAAATCTATTTCTGTTTGGAAAAGAAAGAGATATATTGCGTGTTTAGTGTTCATGCACAACTTTGGAACTTTTGGCTATTCGGTATTTGTGAGTTTTGGAATTCCTGGCTTAAATAGTATCACCAGAGGACATGTAATGTATTAGACATGAGCCATTTTTAGCCAAATAAAATATACAAGTTCAGGCAAAGAGGTTTTTCAATGCTAACATCAACATATTTGTGCAAATGATGTAACTCAAAATTTTCTAGGTAGACCTAAAAAAAGCACGGATTTAGGCCTGTAAAAATACACTGGTAGAAAATGAAATATGTTAGCCATAGGTCCCCAAATAGGTAACAAAAGAATGGGCAACCATTGGTACCCAAAAAATACCAAAGATGGGCAGTGGAAGAGATAAGGTACATGGACTTCAATCTGGGACAATCGGCTTATACCAATTCTATGATTCTGTCAAATTTTCTTTTAAAATTTCCTTCCATTAAAAAGCTTGAAGTCAAATATAGCTTGGCATGTGAGAGCAAAGAGAAAATGAGAGACATTCATACAAAGCAGAAAGCAAAACTGATCTTTACTCTATAAAAACGACTTGTCAGTTCAGATATGATAAGTAGATGGAGAAGAGAGAGAGAGACAGAGATAGAGAGACAGAGAGACAAAGAGACAGAGACTCATCTGGAGATTTTGGCCTATGTCCCTCATTGTAAGCCACAGTGAGCTTAAACTGCTGTTTATCACAGAGACCTGCAGGCACTCATTCAATCAGAAAGCCGTATTTCACTGAACACCCCCGCTGTATTAGAAAGGGTGGGTGGGTAAAACCAGCAGAATGAGAAGATGATTTGGCAAGGCTGCATGTCATAGATCTGGTTAATATCCAGCCGTGAATTATGACATCTTTAAGAGAAATTCCCTGGGTGTTCAATATCACTTCCAGGGGACTAGAACCCGCATCCAACAACAGCCGTCTGGTATCTGTAAAACATTCCTCCTGCCGGGAGTAATGAAGTTCAGTCTCAGTCTCTGGTACTGAGGCCGTGTCCCGCAGTGGCTTCCCAGCAGTGGTGTGATTGTGCCAAGATCTGGGGGTAAGGGGCTCTTCAACATCCAGCAC
Organism: Mastomys coucha; assembly: GCF_008632895.1. NCBI lineage: Eukaryota > Metazoa > Chordata > Mammalia > Rodentia > Muridae > Mastomys > Mastomys coucha. Next base: position 132,979,888 of record NW_022196897.1, on the reverse strand, counting down.
TCAGCAGCCCTTCACGGTTGAAATACCTTTGCTTTCGTTTACTGTCTCTGCGTAGCGGGGAGATGTGGAGGAATATTGTGTTTCATGCTGAGGCATGGCTCAGCAGAGGAGGCTGTGTTTGGGAAGCACTTTATTAGTGCTGGCACACACTTAACTTACAAAGATAAGCAAAGTTAAAAATACCCACCTGGTACAGACAGTATCAAAGGTAAATAAGGGACATGGTGGGACAGTAAGGTCCCCCAAAATAAATGCTGCCATTCTTTTCAGTCATTTTCTCTTCCTTTCTGTTCTTTTCTACATTTTTTCTCTCTTTACTGATTTATTCATTTTCCTTTCAGTTTTTCTTTTTTTTTTCTCTTAAACTTTCCTTCCTTCTTCCCCTCCAGAAGCTGTTCAAACATCAGAACAGAATCCAACCGTACAAACTGAAAAGTCCCTGCTCATTTGTAGAGTCCGAATGAAGAGGAAGGACAGCTAAGGTTGATGAATCTGGATGCAGGAGACAGACAGCTGTGGACGAAGAGCCCGAACACAGAGCATGGACAGGTATGATATAGCACAACACCTTCCACATCCTATCATTCATTACTTGTGTTTGCAATCGCAGCAGAGAAAGACATCTCTTAACATCTCTAGCTGCTGGGATAGCCCAGAGCAGAACATCAGACCGGGATCATACGCTGGCTCTCTGTACTGCTAAGCCTGACTCTCACTCCAAACCAAACCTAACAACCAAGGTTGTTTTCTTCTAAGGCACATCATAGAAGCTATCATTCTAACCACCGGTTTATTACTTCATACCCAATAAAGTGACTCACTGTTTGCTTTACTGCAGCCTTATATTATTTTTTTAATGGGAAAACTATAGTAGCTCGTATTCCATGACACTGACCACCAATAACTGCGGGCTTGTTTTATTTGAGCGAGAACGCATTAAATAAGAACATATGTTGGAAAGAGAGGATAATGTGCCACTGAGCTGCCGCCCTCCTCCTGTTTACTTCCCAAACCAAAGGTTACAGAAGCCGCATGCAGTTGATTAAACCTGGCTCCTCGCCAGCCAAATCCATCGCTGCAGCACTCATCAAAATCAAGGGGAGAAATTAAAAATAATTAAAACTTCTAAAGGTAAAGTCACAGATGGAAATTGTTTCAAGAGGGTTGCTGGGAAGAAAATTATTCGATGAAGAAAAATCATTTCACTCTGTGTAACTTTGGAATATGATTTTTTTTCCAGCTTGAACAATTCATACATACCCATACCATGCACAGACACATACTACCTGACCAATAGCAAGATCAGTCATCACAGAAAACTACACCAAAAGAGGCAATGAACCTACACATAAGGAATTTGTATTTTATTCATAATTTACGTTTTCATTTTTCAGTCCCCGTGTGTGTGTGTGTATGTGTGTGTGTGTGTGTGTGTTTGTTACATATTTTTCTTCAAAGTATGCTTTTTAAAAAATTCCCATGGTTCCCTCCTTCTGTCCTTCCTATGTCTGCTTTACTCTAATATGACCAGTGAGACTCTGGCTGCATTACCAGAAGGTTCTGGAAGGCTTGGCTAGGGTGGAGAACACTCTATTTTCCTGCACCCCTCTGGGAAGGTCAGCAAACACCTGTGAGAAGCAGGAGCCTCCCTAGACACTCTCAGCTCCTACATTTCTGCTTCCCCTTTGCCAGAGGCTCCACCCGAAGAGGGCGCCATAGAGGCACATTTCTAGCACCATTCCTAATGGTCTTGATGGCACAAGTTCTAACAGGCGGCTGTTCGAGACCTTCCTTGCTGGGGAAAACCTACACGACTGACTTCAATGACAAGCTGACAAGGCTGTGACATCTTAGTGAGTTGATATTAGAAATGATTCATCTTCTTTTCGTATTCATAATATTTTAAGTATGAAGTTTGGCTATTAAGTTGTGGCAAGTTAGTAAAAACACTACCCGGCAGCGAAGAGCCTGGAAACCTGCAGGAGGCTGAAGTACACACAGGCCAGTGTGGGGGAAAAAGATCTCTGAGCCTTGGTATTCACCTCAGGAGGGATCTGAGTTGGGGGCAGTGCCACGTTAGACACGCAGTAAGGGAGACAGAAGGGGAGTACCCCCTCAGAGCTAAATGACATATCAATTAAATAATCCAAACACAACCCCAAGTATAGTATGTGCCACTGATCTATGAGGAGCTCAACTACTATCTAGACAAACGTTTCTTGCTTTTACATGTAATTTTAGGTTACAATGAAGTGACTTTTAATATTTCTTCAAAACAGTCCTGATATATCGAGAACGGCTCTGACAGAAGAAGGGGGAGACTTGGTGTTACGAATCCCGCAATGCTAGTTCTTTAAGGGGCTAAGCTGGATCAGATGTTTGTTTCTGGAATTAACTGAGTTGTAATAATAAAAACGTGCAGCATTTAATCGATGGCCTATTATAGGTGAACTTGAAACACCGGGCATTTCTACAGCCACATGAAAAGAAAAAATAAACAAGAACCTTCCCCAGGCCTTCACAAAGAACTTCTTCTATTTGATCTTCATAGCAACTGAGAGACAGGAATTCTTGTGAAGCTGGTTGTACACATGATGGAATGGGCTTACCAAAGTGATTCGCCCAAGCTCCCTGTGTCTGCCCTGAGCCACATTTGATGATGCTATATAAAGAGCAGCAAAGGGAACCACTGAAAACCAACAGCTCTCCTATCTCAGGGACAGGGTTGGCAATCTTTTCTATGGCTGACTTACTTCATCACTTCTGCATCCATTTCTCTGACTATTGATTTTTTTTTTTTAAGAATTTTATTGCAAAAATATCTACTTCTGCTCCAGCCTTTGACAGCCCATGACTATTGTTGTTTGGGGTTTTTGTTTATATATATTTATTTTATCTTATGTGTATGGGTGTTTTTTCGCCTACTTGTATGGCTGTGCACTGTGTGAGTGAAATGCCTATGGAGAGCAGAAAATGGAATTAGATCCCTTGGGGCTGGAGTTATAGACTGTTGCTGTTTGGCCATGTGGTTGCTGAGAATAAAACTCAGGAGCTCCAGATGAGCCACCAATGCTCTTAACCACTGAGCCATTTCTCTAGCTCAAGTTTATGGCTTTTGACTGAGCCCACTGGAATGGCAAGGCTGTGCCCACAGGTAATGGAACAGGTGTGATTCTGTCTCCTCAGCTGCAGACTAGATGTAACCATAAGGAGGTTTGGTTGGAGTTGTCAAAATAGTTGTTCAGGGGAAGTAGGACTCATTGATACCTGCTAATGTAGACCTCCATTGTAGCGCAGATTAAAAAATAATGTTCTGGATCAGGACATGGAAGGAAGATTTTAAGAAGGATGCTTTTTACATGAGAAGGTTTGATGGAGACCTAAAGAGACTTGATGTGGGGTGGAATAAATGGCACATGCCTTTAATTCTGGAGGTGGGCAGGTCACTGTGAGTTTGAGGCCGGCTAGGTCTACATAGGAAGTGACAGGACATCCAGAGGTATACAGTAAGAACCTGTCTCAGAAAAAGGGAGGAAGGTAGGGAGGGAGGGAGGAAAGTATTGGGAGAGGGCAGGAGGAAGGGAGAAAAGGAGAGAGAGGAAGGGAAGGAAGAAGGGAGGGAGGAAAGAAAGGAGAGAGAGGAGAGGGGCAGAGAGGGCGGTATATGCAACCTCCAATCTTCAGTAATTTAATCTGACCTCTTAGCTCTTTAAATAAATACTTGTACTCAACTTTATATTTGAAAATTTCTGTTTTTTAAATTTAATTTAATTGTATCTATGTGTATGTTTGTGAGCTTCTGCATGTGTGTGAAAGTGTCCTCAGAGAACTGAAGAGAGAATTGATCCCCTGATGTTACAGGAATTTGTGAGCCACCTGATATGGGTGTTGGGAACCAACTCCTGTTTTCTGCAAGGGCAGTGCATGCTCTTAACAACAGAGCCATCTCTCCAGACCCTCTGATCTTTGCCTTAAAGTCTCTCCTATATCTCAATTTGTATAAGATTTGGATTCATGAAGAATTTTATGAAGTTACACTGAATATAAATTCTACCAAAAGTTATATTTTCAAGCTTCTTATTAAAGAGACTTGGAGGTATTTCGTGTGAAACACTTATACATGACTACCTCTAAATAGATTATTTTTTATTCAAATAAAATAAAAACAGCAGATATAAAAATCTCACTAAATGTGATGTACATGTCCCTGAACCTACTGGTGGCACTGTACAAATGTGGCAGTTTGCACGGTGCCCTTTTGTAAGTGGCAGGCATGTAGAGACTGGGTAACATTTCAGTCTGGCCTGTGTGATCTGCTATATAGTTCGGATGCCCTAGTAGTTCAGCACATATGTTCTTGTGTCCTTGCCCACAGGACTTGGATTTATACAAAGCATGGGATACCTGGAGGTTGCTGTCCCAGACTTGAGAGCAAACTGTATTCTAGAGCTAGGAACCAGTGTGGGCGACAGAAAGCAAACCCCTGCACAGAAGCAAAGTGTGGATATATTAATGGATAGCAATCAGTTTTCCTAAGTTTTAGTTGGGTTTGCTTTCCTGGGATCTTGCTCACTTAGTAAGCCACAAAGTTAACCTTTATGCGTCAGTTTATTAAGCTCATGTCATTGAACATTGGCATGATGATGTCAGAAGATTTTAAAGAAAAATAATTTATCAGCATCAATAGTACTTAGGGAATTTCTCATCAGTGCATCCAACAACCTATTGATGCTAAATCATAAAGCTAATCCTCATCTTCACAGACCAAGGGAGCAGCTGATCTCTGCTGACTTGGAATTATTAACTCTCCCACTTTTTTTCACTACGATTCTCACTTCTTTGTTTAGTTTTCATAACACTAGCTCTTTGGACGACTATTGTCCAATTGTTAGCCATTGACCTATACTTTGTGGTTGTCTGCTCTTTCCTTATGAGTACATCTGCTTTATGCATTTGGAGCAGGATATTATGAGATCTTCATGGGCAGAGGGATTTCTGTACATCGAAAGCAAGCCTATGTGTATCTGCGTCTGTATTGGTAAGGTGCCATCAGAGCTTCTCAGGGGATAGTTGTACCAGGCTCCTGTCAGCAAGTGCTTCTTGGCATCAGCAATAGTGTTGGGGTTTAGTGTTTGCAGGTGGGATGAATCCCTAGGTGGGGCAGTCTCTGGATAGCCTTTTCTTCAGTCTCTGCTCCAGCTACATATGTAGCAGAGGATTGACTTATTTGGCATCAGTGGGAGAGGAGGCCCTTAGTCCTTTAGAAGCTTGATACCCCAGTGAAGAGGGATGCTGGAGGGGTGAGCCTGGAATGTGTGGGGGAGTACCCTCATAGAGGCAAAGGGGAAGAGGGATAGGATGGGGGTTTGGGAGGTGGAACTAGGAAGGGGGACAACATTTAAAAAGTAAATAAATAAAATAATTAATGAAAAATAAAATTGTTTCTGTAAATAAATAAATAAAATGAATATTGTATCATAAAGAAAGAGAGAAAGAAAGAAAGAAGAAGAAAGGAAGGGAAGAAGGAAGGAAGGAAGGAAGGAAGGAAGGGAGGAGGGAAGGAAGGAAGGGAAGAAGGAAGGAAGGAAGGAAGGAAGGCAACCTACTCTACATAGTAAATACCATGCTAGCCTGTTGGGGTACATTGCAGGGATTGGGGGGTTATGAATCAAACGTCAGAGAATCACATAGGATTCATTGTCCTCTTATTGGTAAAAATAGCCACATTGACCATGGTAGGGCTAGGTAATATTCACCTGGCAATGTTATATTAAGAGTCATGAATTACATCATTACATTGCCTGAAAATTTGTTTTTTTTAAATTTATTTTAATGTCATAGCACAATTATCTAACAAAACATTCTTATCTGATTTGAGTTGTTATAACAAAATATCTGAGCCTGGGAACTTTAGAAAGAAAACACATTGATTGTCTCATTATCTTGGGTTTGAGAATAACACAATTCTCTATGATTATCTTAGTGTCCAAATAACACAGTTCTGTATGATGAAGTTCTCCCTGCATACGACACATCATAAAGTACAAAGAGAGTCAGCCACATGCAGAAGAGGCTCAGCATAATGGGTGGCCTGATTTTCTGACACCTGATCTTTGAAAACATTCCCAGTCCCAAGACAACTACATTAGTCCCTTCCTAGGTAGTGCTCTTGAGCGAAATGCTCTCCAGGGCTCTGCCTCTTAAAGATCCATCTCACTAAAGCCACACTCCCAGCACACAAATGGGGCAATATACTTCAATTACGTCAAAATGGTAGAAATCTTGATTTCTAACCTGAAGGGAGGCTGATAAAAGAGAATTAAAATGCTGTCATTTGGAAGGACAAGTAGAAGGGCATTAAAAACAAGCCAAGAAACCAAACCATTTCCAATCAGTTTGTTGAGCCAGAGATAATTTCAATGTAAAAGTCTAAACACAAATACACCAGCAATACACTGGATCCTAGTGCTGTATGTAACCACTGCTCCTGTTTCTTCTTAATTTGTTCTTAAAGGGCTTGTCAAGGGGCTTTCAGTCAGAGCCATGGTTTTTGACCCAGTTTTCAATGGGATGTCCATCAGTCTAGAATGATTTTTATGATGTACAAAAAGTGGGATGAAGAACTATAAATGCCTGCTCAGTCTATTTCTGAACCTTTGGCTTTAAATCAACTTTCAGATTTTGCAGAGATTGAATAAAATATGTCTCCAAGCCGAGGGCCAAAACACACAACAGGGTTGGCTCCGTGCAGCACGAAGAAGACTCTCCATTCTCCAGTCCATGCCTCACTGCCATGTGTCCATCCTCTGCAGGCTTGGAGGAGGGCACTGCCTTCTAGATTTCGAAAGGAAATCTACAGTTAGATTAAGACTAAATCCCCAAGTTCCCTGGCTGGATGTTTGAAAACAGCAGCAATCCCAAAGGAACTGGCTTTGTTGATGGCGTTACCATGTTAAGAATGTTAAAGTCTCCTTCAAATGCTTGTTGTTTTTAACATTCCGCCCAGTTGAATTGGCTGAAGGGACATTTTGTGAGAACCCCAAAGAATAAGGTTTCTGGTGTGTTTTTGTTTTTGTTTAAATCACAGTTCATAACTTTGGGCTTTTGGATGTCACAAAGTTTGGGTAAATTAGGAAGCCAGACAATAAATGCAATTGCTGAGTGGAATGTTTAGATAATCCTGTGGTGACTGCGTTTTTAAAAAATGAAATGTACTGTGATTGGTGTCATGCTTTGACTATTGCGTGTAAAGAACTGTGTCTGCCTGGGGAGGTGGTTCAGTTGGTGTAAAAGCCAAGACCTAAGCATGATCCCCAACTTATATAAAATGAAACCTCGTTAGTGGGACTCACTTGTAACCCCAGTGTTAGAGAGACAGAAAGAGGAGTCCTTCTACATGCTGGCCAGCCTAGTTATAGGTCACTGAGAGATTCTGTCTTAAGAAAATAAAAGTGAATGGACAGTGACTAAAGAATGGTGAATGACACTCAAGACTGTCATGCAGCCTCAACACTCATGGTTCATGGGCAAGCATGTACATGTACACACACACACACACGTGCACACACACACATGTGCGCACACACACATGTGCACACACACACACACACACACACACACACACAGTGAAGGCCCAGTCTGCTGACCTTAGGCATGGCCAAGAGAATAGTTTGAGGTGATTAAAAGGAGAGTAGGTTTGGAGTTGACCAGATTCTGGTGTTCCAACTAGCTTCATCATTTATCACCTTTCTGACTGTGCAAAGGGCCTCATAGCTACAGAAGGTTAGAGATAAGTTGTCTACAGCCACAAAAGCCCTTCATCAAGAAGGTGGGCCTACAAATCTAGGCTGCACTCTCCTTTACTATTGGCATGCTTAGAAAGGCTGTCCTGCCAGGAAGAAGTGGTTCTGAGGAAGAGGAGTGTGTTTGTGACCCACCAACCCTAAATGCACACCTTGCACAGGAAATGAAGATTCCACGGCAGCATCTTAGCACCCCCTTTTAGTCCCAAATGCCAATGTCTCAACCTAGGGAATGGTTCTGTGATACTATTTGAAAGTCTTCTACCCAGGTTTCACTACTAGTTTTTCCTCTCTATCTCTGTGCACCTCAATTCTTTAAGTGGCTTTTATTTTCTACCTTGAGAATATATCAAGACACCTGCAGAACCCCCATCTTGTTTTCTTTTCTAGTCTGCAGCAGGCATTGTCAGGAACCTGATGGTGTCTTGTATTTATGTCCCTCCCATGGACCTCCCTCACCTGTAAATTCTAAAAGGACCATGGAGGGAGATGAGGAGCTTAGTGGTTGAAGAATAGTAGGCCAATCACCAGGAAAGGTGGTCTGAACTGAGAGAAGAGTGGTGTCTTGTTGGTCAAGACCATTAGACCATACTCCATTGCTAAGCGTACATGACCAGAGAACTTGCAAGCTCTCAACTGTAATAGTGGCAGTTCTTGGTAGGAAGGAAGCTGACCACCCTTCAAGGGACCATAGGATCTGAACTAGGAGACCTAGGATGGGAGGAGATTGTGTAAGGGTACTCTGCCATTTGACAGATTCTGGATTTCTTATCTAGGCTTGCAAAGGGGAGCTCAAGCTGTATTTAATTTGATAGTTCTTACAAATAAAGAACCATGACACTTTTATACCTGAATGTCATGGAAAAATTTATGTCTATCATAATAAATTTAAAAAACATCAATAAAATAAAATTATTTCTAGGCTATAATTAATAGCCATAATTCAAAAAATGCAGTCCCTGAAAACTCTAGACAAAAGTCAGGGCTAACCCATTAAAATCAGGACCATAGCACTATCTTGCTAGATTGGTACTTACATTCATCAGCCTACTACACACAGCTGGGTTATTGCCCTGTTGAGAGTCCTGAGGTAAAGCCCGACATTTCATCCCACTCTCCAATGTAAACTGAGCCTCCAAGGAAGGTTTATTTTTTATTGACAACCCCATGTAGGCTAGAGAGAAGCTACAACTTTCTCAAGTATTCTGCTAGTTTCTCCTCTACCACAAGCCCATCTCTCAACTGTCCATCTCTACCCTCACTTTTGCCACTGACCTTCAGACTCATAGCTCTATATGTAAAACCCTGCAGTAGGGAAAGGGGACACAGGCGTGCTTCATCTTTTAGAAAAGGCTAATGACATCTCCCCATGGTGTCTAACTGGATGGCCTGGTATTTATAGATGAGTTGTTTCAGAAGGATAAACCCAGGGCTGACTCCAGAGCCCCAGTTTGGTTCAGGTAGCTGATGACATAGTTATAAAAAAACTCATTTCTTAGAGATTTATAGGATTTTGAATTGTGGATAAGAAATCATGGACCTGTATCTAATCTTCCTGCTTCAAACCCCAGCCTGATACTCAAATGTTATCTCAGAACTAATATATCTAAACTGAATCTCCTGAGTCTGATCCTTGAAAACCCCATCCATCACCTAATTCTTACACACCATCCAGTTGGCCAATGTCCACATCCTTCTTCCTCCCCTTTTTTATGTTGACTTCAGTGATTATGTTAGTTTCACTTCTAAACCATGCATTACTCTGGCATCCCATGGTCCATATGTCACTATCCTGCTTGCCTGGGTATCAGGGAATTCCTAAGAGCAAACTCACCCACTATTGTTTCAATACCTTCCTTAAATTCATCTTGTATTGCAGATGGAGGAACCTTTAAAAAATCATGAAGTGAGTCCTGTTAGTGCCCAGTTTCCAGCAGCTCTTCAATCACATACGAAATCCCAGGCATGGGTTCCTACATCTAGCAACAACTCACAACCCAAACACCAGCTTTCTCATAACCTGGTTTCTACATACCACACCAGGTCATACTGACCTTCTTTCTCCTCCACCTGCCATTATCTATCACACTTTGAAATGGTACTTACTGCTTCCTTGGGGAAGCTATACCGTGTCCTTTAGCTCCAGTGATATCTCATGACTTCTAACGTGGACTCCACCCATCTTCCACTTCTCTCTAATACATGACCAAAATACGGCCTTAGTGTAATCACTGCTGGCTTCTACTTATGTCTTCTATTGGTCTCAGATCACTGTACTCTTAGTTCTTCCTTCACCTAGGTCCTGGCTTATTACAAATGAGCAATAATAACTCATTAAAAGAATGAACAAATGGTGTGGATTTTAGAGTTAGTTCACTTTGTATATATTACATAGGGTCTAATGTATAGCAAACAGTCATTATTTGGAAACGGCTAGAATTGTATTATGCAACTATGGTTTTTATTATCATTTTCAGAAGGTAAAGTCTGTGGTATACAGTGGGCTCTAGTATGCCGTGGTGGAGTGAGGGCTCTGATCTCTGATCACCCCCTTTAATATTCCAATGAGGGCTGCCCAAAAGGTACTGGTTTCGCCATCTGCCCTTCTTCCAGTACACAGCTTCCATCAACGGTTATGATCTATGGGTCTCGGGCCTTCCTTTAAGGACTCCAGGGACTTTTAAGTGGGTAATTAAGCCTTGAGATATTGGTCTTAGGCATATCATTCAGGCCCCAAAATATTATATTCATTGATATTTACCATACGGACCTAAAGAAAGGAGTTCATGGCTTAATGATTAAACTTCACATATGTTCCAGATTAGAGTCGATATATCCTGTGACATATTTAGATAACACATTTCCCAATTCTTCTGCTACTCCAGTCCACGTTTCTTTTATGAAACCAGATTAGTTATCTCTTGACTACTATATGTTCCTCATTCATCATTTTTTAAATGTTCCTTACAATGGAAAAGGCCAAACACATCTTTTACATTTGAAATAAAAACTTTCTCTTTGTTATGATACATAGAAGAAAGTGATTTCAGAGTTTAAAAATTTTACCTGAAAGATGGAAATGCATCAACTGTGTTGATCTTAGCAAAGAAAAGTCTTAAACAATGGTAGGATTATTGTGAGAGAATGCTGTTCCAGGTAATAATTTAAGTAACATAACAAAAGTGCTTTCTTCTAATGCAACAGAGATGGTTGTTTTAAAAATCAAAAGAACAGGAAAAACATATTTGCTGTGTCATTTAACGAAATGTTTGACGAGAATAGAAAGTCCTGAGATGATGTGGATTCTTGGAAGCCATTTTCCCTGACCTCTGCTTGCTTTTTTTTTTTTTTTTTGGTTGTTTTGGAATAATGTAAATTATGAGTGTTCACCTTTGTGAAAAGCTAGATCTAACTATATGGCTCTGTTTTAATAATCTTTAGATTTCTTCTCTGGATTGAAAAAGGAAAGAAACATAGTTGCAAATGGATTTATGGACGCACTGGAGACTTAGGGGAATGTAACTATGTTTACTTCACAATTATCTAAGTAGCATATCATTAACCACTACAATTCACCTAAAGCAACAGTAAATACTTCATGTGAGCCTAATGATCAGCTTATAGATTCTCAGTGTACCCCTTGACCTTATTAAACGAATCTCTCTGGCTCAGAATTTATGATAACAATCAGGGCTAGACTGGGTTAGGTTCTTCTGCATTCTTAGTTATAAAAAAATGGTTTCAATAAATAAATGAGTAGCGAGAAAAATACTCACATAAGTTTTGAACCTTTCTGGTGTCTGTAGTCGTTCTACTCACTCTCACCATTGTGTCCAAGGAATGGGGTCTTTCTGTTTCCAGAGGACAGAAGCTATGAGATACTCATCAGCCTGCTGCAAACCACACAGAATTGTTATTGTAGGGTTTTTATTCCCTGGAATTTCTAATCTTTGAGAAATTTGCTAGGGTCTAACCCTTGTCACTATACACAAACTGTATTGTAATATAAACTCAAAACTGCCAAGTAGATAATGATCTATATATGGTCAGATATCTTAGCTATCAGTGTGTTCATGTGTTTTCTTAATTGTTAATTTTATAACTATAACACCTGTGTACCTTGCTGTCTTTGTTTTTTGACCCATTTTTTTGCAGTTAGTGGGGCTTTCTAGGTCCTTACAGTACTATAAAGACACGTATCAACTGCTCCATAGAAATCAGAATTTAGGTACTTTATCAGAGTCCAAAACATCAGCAATTTGCCCATTCCTTTAATGATCTATCCAACAAAACACAAACACATTGCTTTTGAGTTCTCAAAATTGCTTGCTGAGACATTTTATTTAAGACAGATTTTCAGACACTAAGTCAGAGTTGGTAAGTAATAAGTGTGTGTGGCGCACTTACTACAGATAACAATAATGTTCTGGGTAACTCAGGAGAAAACAAATATAAGAAAGGATATTGGAAGTTTTTTCCCTAAATTCTAAGTGTTTGAGGAGACAGAGGTTTATCCTGATTTAAACAATTAAGTGTACAAAAACATGAAAGATTGTATATTACTAGTATGTATATCTTATCTTTGTGCGTGTATGTATGTGTATCTGTGTGTGTGTCACATTTGTGTGTGTGAGTACCAGCATGTGTCTGAGCAAGAAGACAACCTTGGGTATGAGTTTTGCCTTCTACCTTCTATGAAAAGACAGGGTCTCTTGGAAGAGGAGGAGCAGACAAAAAGAATGTTTAGAGAATAAGACAAGAGTCGGAGATGTGGAATGGATGAGGGAAGAAAGGAGGGCCACATGGGGAAAAGCCGCAGACTTTTGTGGCAAAGTAATTATGAAGACTCTGTGCAAACGTGGGGGGAGTTTGAAAAGTGCCACACCCACAAGCTGTGGAGTGGCTATTCCCAACAGCTAGCTAGCAAGTTTCAGGGTTCAAGTGGCTTGTCTGCATACTTGCCCCGATAGTTAATTTTGTATGTCAATTTGACTGGGCTAAGGGATTTCCAGAGAGCCCATGAAACATCACTTCTCATGATAGTAACTTGTCTGTGCAGGGATTGCCAAGAGTTGAATTGATAGATCAAATAAAGATCTACCTTCACATGTGCCAGGTCTCAGTTTGCAGAGGACATCAGTAGAGTGAAAGGTTGACACAAAGATGAACAAGTGGCCTTAACTTGGAACATCATCTCCTGTCCTTGGAGATCAGAATGCCTTGGTATGGAGCTATTGGTTCAAAGTTTATGCCACTGGTTTTCCAGTGATTCCCCAGCTTGCCACTGACATATCATGAAACTTCTCAGTAATTATGTGAGCGGATCTCCACAATAAAACTTATGTTATCCCACTCTTCTGTTTCTCTTGAGAAGCTTGACTGCTATAGTACCCTAGGGTATTTAAAAAAGAATGTGTAAATTGCTGAGTTTAGTAAGACCACTGTAAATATTTAAACCACTAGAATTGAATCCCAAATTTAATTCTACCCCTTGTTATAAGGTCTTTGAAAATCAGTTGGGTAGATAAAGGTAACTACATTTGTTACATGTTTAAATAATCACATAGTAGCTAATAGTAGCAGATGGCTGATAGCCACTAGTTTCATAGCACCATGCCAGTTTCACTGGTATTCTAACTATTGGTGCCATTCTTGAACCATAGAAACATGTTATGATGGAAGAAACCACGAAGAGTCTCCTGAGGGTCTACCTGGTTCAAGCATTTCAGTTTGGAATCCTATGACTGAGTGGTCCGGACCTATCATATAGCAAAAATAGAGAATGTAGAAAGTGCCTTTATGATGGGATTTTCAGGACCTATCAGCATTTAAATGATAACACGTAGACTTTTTAATGTTTATGAGAGCTTAGGCCTTTAGCTTGGGCTACCTCTGAGCTAACTCGTCTAAAGTTGTCTTATTATCCTAGCCTACAACCCACCATACCAAGCGGCTAGTTCTTTACCTCTCCCTCTGTCCCAGTACAAGGGACCAGCTCCGTGTCCCACTGACAAGTCCTCTCTGAATAATCCTTCCCACAGAGACTCAGCCCTGAAGTTCTGCCTTCCCTTTCCTGCCTAGCTATTGACTGTCATGTCTTTATTAAGCCAATCAACAGGTGAGGGGAAAAGAGTGTTTCCAAAATATTGAGGCAGGTGATGAGCCATAGGAATAATAATACCAAAGTCTGGCGAGTGCTCAGCTCTCTGCTGGTACAGCAATCAATATTTGAATATATGGAACCTTCATACAATGGACAAATAGGTTAACCTGACTTACCTTAGCAGGGCTTTTGATTGATTGTCCTGTTCCTATAGACCCCCTTTGGGAATCAGGACCACATATCAGTTATTTACATTACAATTCATAACACCAGCAAAATTACAGTCATGAAGTAGCAGCAAAATAATTTTATGGATGAAGTCACCACAGCATGAGGAACTGGATTAAAGGGTTGTAGCATTAGGAAGGTTGAGAATCACTGCAATAGACTGTGTGGGCTCAGTGTAGTGCAGTGAAGGTGCTCTCCAGAGGAAGAAGTGATGCTTCAAACAAGTCACCATCCACATCAGCAACATCTCCTGTATTGGTTCAATTCAGCTGGATGAAGACAGTCTCAAGAAGAAGAAACAGTATTTCATCTGTAAGTCTCCATCCACATCGGAGGTCGGCTCTACAGTGGCCAGCGGATGCCCTCTACAGCCTATGTCAGTTCACAGTTTAGCAAAAGTCAGAAGATCAGCAGATCGTCAGGGACCCAGGACATGTTCAAGCAGGAAAGGTACATTATACCAAAAATTCACATCTTGCAAGATCTTTCTCAAATAGTCTTTAACATAAAAATATTAAATGTGATCTCAAGTGTTTATACCAAAGCCTTCAACGCATGACACAATAGCAAAAGAAATAAGATGGAATTTATGTAATCCTACTTGTTATCTACCAAATGGACAAAACCTGATGAGAGCCATCATGAGGGAGCAGACCAGCAAAGTCACATTAATGTGAAAAGCCAAAAAAAAAAAAAAAATCTGAAACCAATAAACAGTGTAGCCAGCTACTATACTGTTGAAGTACAAATGATACTAGGAATTAAATCAATTAATAGCTCTTCACTCTCATAGCTATGGAATGTGCTCATTGTCATAGAAAAACCTTTGAGACAGACATAAATCAGACATAAAAGTTGCCCATTGGCTCAATTATGAAAGCAGAAAATACCTCACCTTTTCAATGGTCACTGCTGAGGATCACAATGGAACATTTCTTCTAACACAACAATGCCATAAGGACCCATTACCCTCTTAGTGGTTTTTTTTAAAAAGATGTTTTGATGCCAGGGCATCAAAAATGCAAAATGAGAGTTCACAAAAATGAGAGTTCAATACTGCATGTATTGTCTAAACTATCACTTTCAACTTCTTATGTAGTTTTGTTGTCTTTGGCATGTGGTACCGTGCCTACACGGAAAGCATTTTTTTTTATTTGATAGCTGCTTATTGCTTTGAATAGAAGCAGCGGGGCATCACTACCACTGGATTCTACTGGCCAAGTCCAGCTTATCAAAGGGAAAATGCTATCAAATGCTGTCAATGGACTGTAGACCAAAGCTGCTGTGGTACCTCTAAGCCCACACAACTTAATCAAAGCGTGTTGCAAAGAATAGTGACTAGGGTTGGAGGGATGGATCAGTGACTATCTTTCCAGAATACACACAGGTTCAAAACCTAGCACCCATATGGAAGCTCGCAACTGTTTGTGACTCCAGTCCAAGGGATATGATGCCCATCTCTGGCCTTTGTGGACATTGCGTGGTACACAGACATGCATTTATCCAGGTAAGCACTGATATGCATAAAAGTAAATAAAATAATTTTTAAAGGAAAAAATCAGTAGTGCTTAGAAGCATGAGTTGTTTGTGAGCAAATCTGATGCTTGATTCACACTAGAGAGGCAAAAATTATACATGACAACCTGCCTTGCTAGATGCAATAACTATTTTTTTTAACACTTTGCAGTCCGGGTCCTCTATTTACATACTTACTTACTTACTTACTTACTTACTTACTTTCTTACTTACTTATTGTACATTAGGACATGAAGTTGTATGGGTGGGCTCCAGCAGCTCAGGCTCCTTTCCGTTAGTCCTCGCTAAGTGTGCCTCTCTGCGTGGCACAGGCTAGTGCTTCAGCTGAATCCAGGTGCCTTCTCTTTGGTTTCCTTTTTCTTTTGTGCCTTCTCCTTCATCTGCTTCAAGTGCCAGATGTGCTCAATCTGCACACTGATTCTCGTGGCCAGAGTCTTGCCCTTAACTTGCTTGTTTATAATGATGCCTACCAAATGCTGGGCAACATTGTAGACTCTTCTGGTTTTGCTGTAGTGACACTTCTGGGGCATTCCGGGGCATTCCTTTTTGAACAGTGCCCATTACCTTGATGTCTACAACATAACCTTCTTTGTGGATTCACATGTACGTAGTCAAAGGAACAACTCCAGGTTTCCTAAGAGGCCTAGAGAACATATAACAAGTGCCCTCCCTCTTTCTCTTTGTGTTGCTCACTTTGGTGAGATGGCTGCCATGGTGGAAAAACTACAATGACTTTTGAAAACATATATTCTACTGCTTTCTTTGGCATATCTTAAAAGTAATAAATTCCATCTGCCTGCAGCCTGGGTGGGACAGGCATAGGATGAATCATTCTGTCCTGGGAATTGGAGGGCCAAGAGTCATTTGCCTAATAATCCCACCAGTATTCTCTCCTCCCAAACACTATCCTAGAATCCAACAATCAACCAGGATTATCCCTGGTCTTGCCACTCATATTGTGAAGGCTACTTCCATTGCTGAATATAATATTGCCCCTCATAAACAGCTTGTTAAAAGTATAGGGCAGCAGGTGAGAGAAGAATTTTATTAGCTATCCATGTGCTGTATATAAATACCAGGGAGAAATACCTTTAAAGAGGAATTATTTCCTTAAGCTCACAGTTTCAGGGGTCTCAGTCCATCAGAGGACTGAGGGTGAGCCTTCTGTCCTTTTATCACCTCCAAAAGACACCTCATTTTGAATCTGTTGGGGGTTAATGAAGTCATTGAGCTGTCATGGACACACTCCCAAGATGTGCTCTAGCTGTTTCTTAGTCAAATCATTCTGAGGATCAGAATTAGCCAAACCTAATTACTGTAGCATTTGAATCCCGCAGCTCTAAGGGAGCTGACTCTAAGGGAGAGTGGCAGCATTATTATGAAGTTTCTCATAGATGTGACCCAAGTCCCACTCATATCCCAAAACATCCATGGACTGTTCACAGAGTCATAGTTTTAATGCAAACCACTGTGACTAATGCTTGTGAACTGTCTCTGGCCATAGATGACCTGTTCTCTGGGTAAAGTCTGGAGCATCTAAACTTGATGTTCTTGGGAGCAAACCTTAAACATCAGTAGGTAAGATATCATATAGAATAGATTACAGTTTCTTTATTCTTTATGTGGGATACCTCTGGAATGTCTGTCACACAGCTTCGCAAAGATGCCCTGAAAAACTGAGCCCTAGAATTCTCTGTTGATTCCCACTCTGGCTCTGCCACACCTCCTCTTCTCTGCAGTATGTTCAGAGACCACCTCTCAATACATGTGGGATCTTAAATGTCCTGAAATAGGTTGTGTGTTAAAAGCTGAATACCTGGTTTGAAACTACTGAGAAGTGGTGCAGGCTTTTAGGTGACTGAGCATAGTGGGGAGATCTCGGCTTACTGGGGATGTGTCCTTAAGGGCCCCTCTACCCCTCTTTTTGCTTTCTGGTTGCCATGATATCAGAGATTACAGTATGGCATGCTCCCATCATGATTCAATGTTTCATCACAGGTTCCAAAACAATGGGTCTAGCTGGCCAGGGACTGGCATGCTCAAACTTGAGCTTAATAAAATTGTTTCTTTTTATTTGTCTCAAGTATGTTCTAAGCTTAATGGAATGCTGACCAACACATCTCCCAATAGAACAAATGCATCTACTATACTTGAAATTCTAGATAGAATACATGTTTTTCTACCTCATCTTTTTTTTTTTTTTACCATCAGAAAGTGTCTCATTTTTCTAACCAGTCTTAGCAAATTTGTATTCTATTCATTAAGATGAGCAGATCATCCTATCCACCTATTTTTAGAAGACTGGAAAGTCAAAAGATAATTTCAGAGAAGTCTATTGCCTGATATATGGAGGCCAAACATGTCAGCAAAGCAATCAGTAGCCCCTTTTTGTGATCAACCCTGATCCGGAGGTTGAAGATGGCTGTTCGGGACAATGCATATTCAACCTGTGACAAATGGTGTGGCTGTTACCTTGGCTAAAAGGCTCCACGTTCTTCACTACCTACTTCTTGGCTCACAAGCTTTACTTAACCAGTTTGAGTTAATTTTGAATCAGCTCTGTCTAGAAATAATGAACCTATACAGTTGAAAATGTCACACGTAAGCACGCCTCTGACCTCTTGCATTTTCCCCTACAGAGCTCCTGTTCCAAATAATTTTGGAAACTGCTTTCATATTTCTTCCATTTATAACAATGCATGACCAAAAACAAACTAGTAAATCTAAGTAAGACACTATTTTTTTCAGTCTCAGTCTCAGTCATGCAATGCAGTCGTCATATAAGCAAGCTCTAAGATTTATAGTCAATTTAGCCTTTGTGCCCAGTTTCTGGTTGTGTTTATGCTAGCTTAGTATCCATCAAAATGATGTCCTAATTAAATCTCAAAAGTGGGTAGTTGCCTCTGCTCTACCAATGACATCATTCTACCACAGCTATGCATCTATTATACTTGAAATTCTCTAATTCTCTCTCTGTCTCTCTGTCTCTCTGTCTCTCTGTCTTTCTCTCTCTCTCTCTCTCTCTCTCTCTCTCTCTCTCTCACACACACACACACACACACACACACACACACACACACACATACACACACACACTTTTTCTCCTATGGTAAGTTTGTTCTTTAATTTTCAATAATAACTTCTAGAACTCTTGAAAATATATTTCCCCATCATATCCTGCAAAAGACCCAAATCAATCTCTAGTTTGAAGTGTATCCTTCCTGACAAGCTAGTGTTCTAGCATATGCATTGAAGAGAAGAGTAGGAAAAAAATTATATCAAGTAACCTAATAATTAACTGCCTGCACCCGTCTTTTTCCTCTCATGGTCTGGAGAATAATAGTCTGCTGCTGCTCCAAGTGAGCCTGTACCCTGTGCCTCTCAGAGCTCCCTATGTCCAAATAAGGAACAGAGGCAGTTAAAATGTGGAAAATTAAGAAAATGCAGAACACATCATTAACTCACACGCTCAGGAAGCTGTGGCAATCATGACTTCTCCTCACATAAGGCCCAGTATAAAAGAAATATATATTGTAATTATTTCCAGTTTAGATATTCCCAGTGTGCAATACACAGCCTCAATGGCCCACTGTAGAAGAAAGTAAAACTGGGCAGCAAGAAGGCAAGAAGAGAGTTAGAGCTAATGCAGAACATTCACAAACCATCCTCACATTGCCCTGAGCAAAACTCTTCCTTTTATTTTGCAGAAAAAGCAATTGATTTCCCTTATGCACAGCCTCTGTGTTCAGATTCTGTTTACTCATGACTTTTGACAGGTTTACCCCAAGCAGCTTTGCAAGCCAGCTGCTGCCCTCACAATCTCCATGCTTATAATTCTTTTAAGGTGAAGGGAAAATGCACAACATCCAGGGCCGTCTGGGTTGCAAGGCAGGCGGCAGGAACTGTTGACATAGTTTATTTTTTGCATAGGATTTTCAATTATAGAGAATGCCATGGCTAAGAACTTTGATTCAGTGCTCCCCTTGCTTGACATCCATCAAGCAACAGAAAGGGCACCTAGTCACTTCCACTCAGCTCAGGGTGGAAAACTCTGAAAAGTGGCTGATGAGGTCTCTGTGTCCGTAACTCAATGAAAACCAAACAGGAGTTTTAAGTGCAAAAGAGTCTGTGGTTTGGCAATAAAACCATGGGGAAGGCTCCATGGAGTGGAGAATCTAGAATTCACCACTCAGTATACACTAATGCCTACAGACTCTTTCACAGGCATACGCCACACCCCTCTTGCCTCCTCAGGTGAAAAAAAAAAGTAAAACAAATTAAAAGAAAAATCCTACCTCATTTTCTTCCAAGGATTTTGCTACCTGTTGTTGGCTTTTTAGGGTTAATAACTTTATCCTCCTAAGTTTTATCACAATGGTTGTTTATATTGAAAAGCTTTGGCACTATTTAAGGCTGGAGAGTAGCTAGGCAAGATATACATTGGTCTTGGCCAAAATGGGTTGAAGAAATCCATACATGGATATGTATACATACCTGTGTGTGTGCATATATATATGTATATATATATATATACGTGTGTGTGTGTGTGTGTGTGTGTGTGTGTGTGTATTTTCTGCTGTTTTCCTCATACAGTCATACAGTCATTTTAGTAAGGTGAAGAAGGCATGCAGTTTTAATTTATTGTGACTTGCAATTTAAACCTTTTATCTCCATGGGAGACTAGTGTTTTTCAAGAAAAGAAATCCACCTTGAACATAATTATAGTATTATTGTTAGTGAATAATTATTATTTATTAGTTAGTTATTTTGTGAAAAGCATGCCTGATACCTAATGTGTACCAAGGAGAAAATATCCTAGAAAATTAAACTGTCTGGCAACAGACGGAAAAGCCACGAAGCACACAACCCGTCCTGCCCCCAGAGAAACAGTTATGAAGATGGGCCTAGGTTTAAACTAGCCTTTCACCCCAATCTCTGTTTGCCAGCTACGTGAAGCCTTGCTGGCTCCCTTATTCCAGATATCCAAGACAATTCACTGGCAGCTCTTCCTGAATTGGGTGCTTATTCTTCCAATATCTCTGAATCATAGAGCACTGTTACCACATCTTCTTCTGAAAGAGAAATCCATGCCATAGCTGCTTGCAAGAGCTCCCCTTAGCTCTACCCTCCCTCCCTCCAGCACCCTTTCTTTTTCCCCAGCAGCCACATCCCAGAAGGAAGGTGTCTGTCTTTCTCTATACTCTCCTTAGAGTTACAACTCAGCAAGGTGCCACCACCAGAAGTGTCTGTTACATGAACACATATAAAACAATAGCAAAATGTGCATTAATATGCACCTACAGATCTATGCTAATTCTTAAAATGAATTTTCAGAAAGGCTTCTGCCAGCTACTCTTAATTCACTGTGAATTATAGTTTACATTTTAAATTTTTCTTAATGGAAGGATCATTGTTTGCAGATATTTTTTTAAGTGCTTTAGAAGTAACCATTATAATATAGGCTAGTTTTGGAATAGGTTTTCTCATCAAATTTGAAGTCACGTTTGACTGTTGCTCACATCATTTTTTTACTTGGTTCATGATCTCTCTGTTGGAAAAAAATTGTCCACTTAAATGTGTGTATAAGATCGTTAGCACGTTTTATACGACCTATTTCACAGCAAGGCGGGTTGGATTTCCTAGGACAAATTTACAACAGCAACAAAAACATATGGAATCGAGTGGCCAAGACTGAGCAAGAGGAAAAAGGAGAAAGAGAAGGGGGAAAGCGAGGAGCAGGAAGGGAGGAGAGAGAAATGGTAGGAAGAGCAGAAGATAAAAATAGAAAGGAGAGGTGCATTGATGGGGTGGAGGAAAAGGAGAGACACAGGTCATCCATGAAATCATGAAGTCAGTAAGAGCGGCATGCTCAAAGCTCACCCTGCCAACACTAACAGCACTGAAATTTAAACGTGAGCTGTTCAGCATCCACACCCCAATTAATCTATTTTTATGATAAAAACTTTAGTTCTAGTGCACACCAGGACTCCATACTTTCACTGCAAGACAGATATCATGCTTTTGAAATGAACATTTAGGTCTTTTTATGTTATATAACCGTTAGCAAATACTTGAGGCTGTAGCATTTTATGATATTATATACTCTCATGTATTCTATAGTTTTATGTAATATTTTATGCAGTGTATTTATTTTAGAGTATGTTTAATGCCCTTGTCTTTTAAATTCCATTCTAAAGTTATGAATAGCTCAAAAGCCATTGTTATAATAGAAGAGTATTCTGATCTTGATTATGCAGTCCCGTGGAATTTTATACTTGTATATTCTCGTTTCGGCTTAAATAATTCCTGTTATACTTTTTTGGAGGGCTGGCTTAGTGGTAATTGAACCCTTTAAATCTCACCTGTTGTTGAAGCCTTTAACTCATTTAAGGACAGTGTGGCCAGGTGGAATTTTCTTTCTCTGAGCATTCTGATCGTGTCACCCACTCTTTGATGACCTGCAAAGCTTCAGCCACAAACTGCTGACAGCCTCAGCCAACTTTCCAGCTGCTGACAGCCTCAGCCGACTTTCCAGCTGCTGACAGCCTCAGCCGACTTTCCAGGATGGATTATGCTTTTCCTCTCTTGCTGCTCTCAAAGTTCTTTGTCTTTGAGTTTTGATCTTTTTATTATTATAATAACAAAAGGTTTGGCTAAGTCTCTTCTCTTTGCCTCTCTGTCTTTCTCTGTGTCTGTGTCTGTCTGTCTCTCTGTCTTTCTCTGTCTCCCTCTGTTTCTCTCTGTCTCTCTCTGTCTCTGTCTCTCTCTGTCTCTCTCTCTCTCAGGGATTTTCCTTGGAAAGTTTTGAATTCATCTCCTTGAAGGTTCAAGTCTTACCCTAGGCTTGAGACATTTCCAGCCACTACTCATTTGGATAAGCTTACTGTTCAGCTCTCTTGCCCCCTTCTAAGATGTTGCTGCTCTTGATTGTATCCTGCAACCTCGTCCTTTCCTCTTCCTTTTTTTTTCTTCTCTGAGTGGATGAGTCACCTGCCTTGAAGTTCATAGCTGCTATTGAAGCTTTCTAGTGCATTTTAACTTCTTTCATTGCATTCCCTCTGTTCTAAAATTTGTTCTTCATCATTTGGGATATCTGATCCTTGTTTGCCTAATATTAAGCTGTTTGCTTGTGTTTCCTTAAGGCTCGTTGGATTTCTCTGAAACAATTATACTTCTCAGTTTTCCATCAGGAAATTCATGTATCTCCAATTCTTTCTGTCCAGTTGCTAGACATCTACTGTAGTTCTTTGCTTAGTACTACTGTAGGACAAAATTAGAATCCTCCCTGCATATTTCAGGACTGGCTTTAGTGAGGGAAAGTCTTGGACTGTTTGGTTTTGTGGAGGCACACAAGACACACACAGCATCAGGTGTAGGGGCTTGATGCAGGACACTTTAAAAGCTTTAGCTTAGCAATTGTCTTTATAAATCAACTCTAATTTTACTCAGTATTTTTTTTAAATTTCTTCTATTTGAATCAGGTTTTTCCTATCGCTTCAGTTGTAAACAGTAGATAATTTATTCTTGCGTTTTTTTGTAAGTATAGTGTAGATATCTTTATTCTGTTACTTTTCATGCAGTGTGCTTTAGTTTTAGATATTTTATGATATGATATTTATGACCTCGATTTCTTTTTAATCTCTCTCTAAATATACTTTATAGTTTCTTAAGGCTGCATGTGCTGTGTTTTTTCCCCTTCATTCTAATTTCATGTATTTTGTGGTCAGTGTCCTCTTTCCTCTTTATTAAACTCCAGGCTAACCATGAGTAGTGACTCCAGTCTAATATCATGATAAAAAAGTAGACAAATATGAATCGAGGACTGTTTTATGACTGCTGGCCACAATATGTCAGGATTGTCAAAAATCATCCAAAACAATGAAAGCCTATAGAGATTAAAGGTATATGGCAGCAAAACATGACAGATCACCTTGGACAGAATCTTGGAGCAGCAAGAGGGGAAACCAGGAAAGAAAAGGTAAATCCAGTACAGAGTTCAGATAGTGGTAACATGCCAGTGTTCTTTCCTTATTCAGGAGGAAGATACCATGGTCACAGAAGATATCAAGAGCAGGAGAAAATAAGTGATCATTTCATAGGAACTCTCCAGAGTCCTCAAAGGACTTCTAGAAACACAAAACTATTCTTTAGAAAGATTATTTTAATTTTAAGGATGCTTAACAAAACAAAAATAAAATACTTTTCCATGTTCTTTCTCCCCACTCAGCACACATGGCTTATGCCCCCACCAGTAGGCATGCTCAGCCAGTTCTGTTCTCATCAGCCCTTACACAGTACTCAGTGTTTGCCTGTTTCTCCTACTTCACCCTGGGGGCTTTCTGTAGGTTCTTCAGAATTCAACCAGGATCACTCAGGATGATGTTCCCATATACCGCTTCCAAGATCCATGTATCATATACTTTTGCCCACTTCATTGTTAAATTTAAATATTTTCATTAGACCATTTCCTTATGACCATTTTTCTTAAGAGTCTAACTTCTCCAAGGTTCCTCTTTATACTGTTTCTTTTCTTTTTTTTTATATAGCACATATAAGTTCATGTGATACACATATGCTCATGCTATTGTTATTGTTGCTATTGTTTGTTTGTTTCCATTCATTAAAACCTAATCACTTTTGACTGGAGATGTTTTCATAGTTTAATCACTAATGTGTCCTTTATACTTACATAAGTCACATAGTAATAATTCAATGAATGTTTATTGAGTAATCCTAATCCTTTGTTGTCCTTCACCTGTGTTCTTTTTCCTTTGTCCCTGCTCTTCTGAAATATGGGATCCAGAAGAAAGACTCTGCTCTATGTGCAGTCAGCCAGCCAGTGCAAGGAGTGACCATCTTTTTGTTCCTCATCAGAATGTCATTATTCCTCCAGTTAATTCTGTTTGGGGGCAGTGCATCCACTGGTTTCTCAGGATGTGCACATGGCCATCATGACCCCTTCTGCTGTTCACTGGAAGCTGGACAATTGTCACAGGTATTGTGTTCAGAGGAACCTGTCTGTCTTCTTTGCAGTCCATTTTGTCTTTGGACTTGATGAAACCTGTTCCAACCTCATATTATGTTTGTCAAAGAACAGAATGACATGAGAACAGTTGGAATATTTATTTTGCCCTTTTTTTTAATTCCATGGTGAGTTTTTCTTGTTTTCTAATCTATGTGGTATGGTTTAAGGGTGAATTTGAAAATGACTTCATCCTCAGTTTCAACAAGACCAACCCTGATTTCATTTCTTTAAATTTCAGCATTTTGAATGAAATGGAACACACTAAAGAGTACAAATGGCACTGCTCTAATGCATCTAAACTCCCAGAGGAATGTGAAGAGTGCCCCTTCCGGTTTATGACTGCCAGGATGCTCTCACTGCATCCTTCTGTCCTTTCTTTTCACACAGTAAATGTTTTTTCTTCCTTTTCATTCACATCACTCCGTGCCCTCCAACTTTGTGGGCACTACAATTTCACCACCTCCATGAGCAGCTCCCCCTCAACTGAGGAGCAGAACAGCCTACGCTAACTTGGTTGTGGGCTGCCTGTACTCACTTAGATTAGCTTACCCTCTGTTGCTCTCTCTGACCTTGAAGTTGTGCCTGTGTCTGCACTTTGCATCCCCACTGAGTTCCCAGCACAGTTCCCATAGCTGACTCTCTGGCATTTCCTAAAATGTAGCCATCAGCCCAGTACTCTTATTGCTGGCTCTCCCCTGACTCCCCTCCTCTCTCAGCATGAACCCAAATGCATATGGTAATGGTCCATGTCTCAATGTCATCAGACTTACTCTGTTTTATGAGTTTAGGATTATCCAGAAAACTTGTAGTTTTGCCAAACATCTCTAATATAGTAGGTTGGGTCACTTAAAACTGATATGTACTTTAGTTGTGTGAGATGTTACCATTGTGGGGAAACTTATAAATGTTAATTTATGCCTTGCTTCTTTCTCTACTACTTCTCACCAGTCTCAGTGAAGCTGAATTTTTCAACAAGCATTTTAACCAAGAAACAGACAAATAACGATTTCATACGACAAAACCTAACAGCACCCCAAAATGTTCAGAAACATGTTACTTTTCTCCTCATTATGGATTTTTCCATGGGCTAAAATGTGCTAGTACAAATATCCAACTCCAGAGAGTCCATGTAATTCTGAACACAGAATTACGTCACACAGGGATTATGCATAAACATTTAGTGAATACACACCACAGACTTAGCACTAAACTCTTCTAACCCAAGGTCGCACCTAAGAAGGTCACTCTTTGGTTGACAAATGCGTTTCTTCTGAGTGCCCCATAATTTTCAAGGCTAACAAATCAAATATCAACATTTGACATTAAGTTTAGAACTGGATGAAAAAACTTAACCCACTCACTTTTATGTCCTTTTAAAAGCTATTACTTTTAATTAAATAATTTTCTAATTAAAAGCATTTTCATTTATTTGTTTGTTTGTGTGTGTGTATGTGGGCATACATGTACCACAGTGTGTGTGTGGAAATTAGAGGACAGCTAACAGTTTATTCCCCTTCCACAACCAGGTGGGTCTCAGGGCTCTAACTGATGTTATTAGGCTTGGTTGCAAGCTCCTTTAGCCCCTGATCTATGCCATAGATTTGGACCACTCTTTAATTTTAAAGTTTCAAACAGTGTTCATAGACTAGATCAAGCTGTGGATTAGTTGCTGAAGGCATCTATGCATTATTGACTCTTGGAAATCTAAAGATGTTCATAGGCTATGTACTTTAGACACACATCTTTCCTGAAACTCCATTCCACCAGTCACCCTACTCAATTCTCCAACTCACATTTCTAGAAATGAGCCTTATTAATTATAATAAAGATAACAGTTGTCACCCTGCAGATTTAATTCTCTTGTGTTAGTTCTTCCTTTGGTCAGCAGTTGGAGGGGTGCTAATTTTGGGCTGTTTTCCATCACATTTGTGGACAGCTATATACAGTCATATATATATATACATATATATATACATTATATACATATACATTTGTATATAGCTATATATAGCCATTTGTGCAGCATGTGGCTTTATCTGATAATCTACCTTACTGTCCCCCAACTGGATTCGTCATAGTCAATACCAAAAGAAGAACAACTTGGTCTCAAGTTGACCACCATCATTCTAGACTTCTAGAAATACTACATTTACAGAAACAGATAGACAAACAAAATAATCAGGCTACATCTGACCCATTCCTCTTCTGTGAGTTCCAGGTTCAAGGCTCTGATTAGTAATGAGAAGATCAAACAGTCGTTTGAAGGAGCAGCAGAGTCCGCCAGCCAGCATGATGGGACGATGATAGAGAGCATCCCAGAGTTCTCCATGATGGGAAGGGAATGCCAGATTTTCTCTCAAATTAGGGAGCGAGACCAACTGCTCTTATTATTTCCAGACAAACAATGAGGCAAATGCTGGAACAAGTTAACGTTTATAAGGATCCACATTGCAAAGATGAAAGGAAGAAAAGCAGTGGGGTCTTGGCTGGGTAGTGCTAGCTGGGCTCAATTCTGAATACACCCCCATTTCTACTCACCCCATCAAAACACTTCATTTTTGAGATGAGAGAGAGAGAGAGAGAGAGAGAGAGAGAGAGAGAGAGAGAGAGAGAGAGGATCTCATGATCAGTGACTTTTCCCAAGGTGGTGCTCCAGAGGGCGTGGGTTCCCAGGACTGTGTTAGAAGCTGCTTTTCCACATTTGATTTCCATGTCATGTTTCCCCTAATGCTCTTCCCTCAAGACTTGACCCCAGCCTTCACCTTTTTACTAGCAGGTGTCTGGGAAGATTAACATTAACTAAGTTACATGGTGTTTGGAAAGCATCAAGATAAGCATCTCAGGAAGAAAACATCACTCCCTGTTTCAGTAGGTGGCACTGTTGCAGTGAGGCTGTCTTTGCAGTGAAGTCAGAAAGGAGGAATAGTCAGCAACTATTAGCACACACAACCGACTGAATTCAAGGATGCAGTGTTTAGAACAGAACATCAACAACAACAACCAAAATACTTAACCAAGTGGAAAATGACTTTCACCCTGACCAGGGCAAACTGCCTTTCTGGGTTGATGCTTGGGACACACCCTACCTCACGTGCTGTTTTTTGCCAAAATTGCTTGGCCTGAAGATAACACTGAAGGGAGCATCAGACAAACTCAAAGGAAACATCCTACTCTAACTGGCTGGCATTGCTCAAAAACATCCCATTCGAGAAGACTGAGTCATGGCTGGGGACTAATCAGAGTAAATGACACTGAATAGACATAATGATTCAATGTTTGTCCCTGATCTTTGATTGGATGCTGGACTAGGGAAACAATTCTGCAATATAGAACATTACAGTCAGGCAGTGGTGGTATATGCCTTTAATCCCAGCACTTGGGAGGCAGAGGCAGGCAGATTTCTGAGTTCGAGGTCAGCCTGGTCTACAGAGTGAGTTCCAGGTCAGCCAGGGCTACACAGAGAAACCCTGTCTTGAAAAAAAATAGAAAGAAAAGAAAAAAGAAGAAAGAATATTACTGGAGCCCATCACAATATCTACATGAGAACTAGAGGTTAGACAATGTCTATTTTTCTGACTCATGTAGTGTAACTGAATACAGAACTCATTGCTGCCTGTCACTTGCAGATGTCAACGAGAAGAGATAGGAATCGAATCTTTAAAACTGCACTTATTCAAAGATCTGACAATCTGAGAAGACAGTGGATTGACATACTAAAAATCTGGCTTCATTACATCTCCAACCAGCAGATCATGTAGGTAGAAGGGGTAAACAAAGATAGTCATTTGTGAGCATGGCTCCTCTGGTCAGCTGGTGAACCATCTTTCTGAAACTTGTGATGTCTGTCTTCTCTTATTACCCTTTCACTCTTCCCTTAAACCCTGGGTGTCTGGGCTCAGAAATGTTTTAAACCATTGAGTTGAGTTAATGTCTGCCCTTGTATCCTTTACAGGCATCTAGTCTAGGAGGGAGCGTTAACACAGAATGGCTAAGCCATTAACAGTGTGCACATGCTAAGTAAGAAATATGTATGCTCTGATTCCTCATTTCAACATGACATTCACCTGTGTCTTTATAATAAAGAATATGAAAGTGGTTCCCATCAACAATGGTCCTGTAATTACAAAAGAATAGTGCAAGTTTTATGAAATGTATCCTAAGGGATCCAGAGAAAACATGGGCAATGAAGAAGTACCATCAAATTATTCTCAAATATCCAGTAAAAATGTTTTTGTACATACATGTTTTCTTTATACTGAAATCATGTAAAAATAAGAGTTACCAAAGTGATCATATTTTCCCCATCTCCATTTACTTCTCTCAGCTGCTGAAATATGTCTAGCCTTCACCAACTCCACTGAGCACAGCTTCTTCATCAGTCTTTTCACAGTTCATGAACTGACTTCCTGCTTCCCTCTGTGGTTCTCCATCTCCAAGTCAGAACCGTCTGCAGGATCAGTTCTAAAGCAGGATAGTTTGGTGTGATGACGTTATTTACTCTGCCATCTCTTACTCCACAAGTATGTTTGTGATTCATCTCCAATAGCCAGCATACATGTGTTCATTTAACCAGGAGAGCGTGTTTAGGAGGCAAGAGACAAGGACCTACCAACATACAAGCCATCACTCAAGCACTGTCTCATCTCACTTTGGGAAAAATGAAATGAAAAACAGCAGAGGTATAACAACTTACCTGTGTTTGCCCAAACACTTAGTTAGAAAACCAAGTAGATCACCGTAATACTTGCTCCAGTGCAATGCTCTACCCATTAGCTTTGCTTTGTGCACAGGGAAAAAACATGAGATATGAGGTCAGGTGCCATGAAGTCATAGAACAGAGTGCAAATGTTTCATGACCCAAAAATCTGAAATATCATAAAATATTATATACACATAAATAAAAGCCTGCCATATGGATCTAAACATTTAAACCCAAACATTTCACAACTGTTGTAGATTAATAGTATTGCATCAATACAGTTGTCTAGATGCTAAAGTTTCTCAGTTAGAAATATCTGAGACCCAGGTAGGTCATTC
This sequence comes from Mastomys coucha, assembly GCF_008632895.1. NCBI lineage: Eukaryota > Metazoa > Chordata > Mammalia > Rodentia > Muridae > Mastomys > Mastomys coucha. The sequence continues at coordinate 132,950,157 of NW_022196897.1, read as the reverse complement.
ATTGAGTCCGCACAGCTCTTCAATACAAGTGTGCTAGACAAGCCTACTGGGTACTCCCTTCAGGGACAACGTGTGGGTCACACTAAGAACAAATATAAAATGGTCAATGATTGTGGACTTTAGCCACCTGCCTCCCTCAGCTGCTCTGTAGTGGAGAGCAGGAGGGGCCTTCTGAAGCAAGCAGCTTTGCCTATGACATGGCAACCACCACTCCCTACTCTAACGCACACATCCCTCACCTGAGCTGTATTCTCCTATTTCTGGCTTGAGGTTTTAGAAGCCTGGGTCTTTTCTGACCCTTTACATTAGAAAGCCAGAGGAAGGCATCTCCTGCTAATCTTCAAATAAATGATTTCTTGATTCTTTTGAGCTTTGCAGTGAGCTACCAGCCTTATACCACAACAGTAAATTGAAGTCAACCCAAAGTTGGATGCAAAGGCCCGCATATTGTCATGAGCAGGAGGCTTCCTACTTTATGGTGGCCCTGGACACTTTCCCTAGCACCAGCTTCCTATGGGGTAAGTGACAAAATATCCCTGTTACCTTAGAGGTAGACTGGGTAAGGATTACAGAGAAAGAACAGGCTGCCATGTAGGGATGATGGTCTCCATTCACAGACTCAGGAAGGATGGTGCTCACAAATGGCATTCTTGCCCATTGTCTGCTGCACCCTAAATTACAATTACAATAACAGTCATTTCCCAAATGACTCCACTACAATTCTCAATCTTGGTGCTGTCTGTTTGATTCCTCTGCTATTAATAAAATGAGTAAGCGCAGGGTCATTTATAGAGGGAAAATATTTTTTAAAGTCCTGGAAGTTGCATTTAGTGTGAGCCATCTTGCAGCATCATAACTAAAAATAATGTATCCCAAGACAATGAGAGTAAGCATAGTAGACAGAATTTCTTTAATAGAAAAGCCACACTGATGGTGTCCATTAATCTAGTAGCCTGTGGGCTGACCTGCTCATGAGGGCAGAGCTTTCCTAACCAAGCACCTCCCAAATATCCCATCTTTCAATGCTACTTCACTGGGAACCAAGTTTTCAACACTAGAACTCTGCATATGCACCCCAAATATAGCAATGGATGACTGGCTTGGATCAGACAGGCTGTTGAGCCTGAAGTACTTCATCAAGTGTGACTCCGGTCTATGCCTGAAAATTTATCACATTTTTTAACATGAACTGCTAATTCATTTTTAATACCCACCCTGACTCTAATGTGTGTGTATACATAACACACACACACACACACACACACACACACACACACACACACACAAACCTGTCCTACTCATTTGCTTCAAGCTTGGTTTCTAACTTGCTCCACTCAAACCAATACAACACTACTTTCCATCTTGTAGAGTGTATGTCTTAGAGTTCTTAGCAACCTCTCTTTTGGTGATCTGGTAAAACAGTTTTGTGGCTATCCTAGGCTAAATTTTGCTGAAAGAAGTGCAAATTCAGCATGGTGATCAAACTTCAGGGATTAAATACACATTATATGTGTGGAACACAATTCAGTTTTTCTACCAAGAGACATTAAGGAAGTTGGGGAGATTATCTAATAGCACTCATTTGAGGCTAGTTCAGTGTTCATTGCTTGCTTTGCTCACATTACACTATAGAATTTCCTGGCAGCTGGGAAGAAATATCAAAAAACAGACAGTAACCTTATCTTGGCCTTGATTTCTAAGTGGGAGCTAGCAAGATGCAATGTTCTCTCAAGTCCATTGGCCTGGCATTAATTAGAAAAATTAACAATGGCTACAAATGGATTAAGGCCATGGATGGGATAAAGAAAAGATCTAGGATTCTAAAGAATTCAAAAAGACCTGACATGATAAAGGCCTAGGATACACAGACATGAATGCAGATGGGAACATCGTATTGGCATAAGGCAGCACACGAGAACAGATTTGAACAACAACAATTACTGGGTGTTGTAAAATTTGGAATATAGAGCTGGAGAGATGACTCAGTAGGTAAGAATGCTTACCATACTTGCTAAGGACCTGGGTTCAGTTCCCAGCATCAACCATTTGTTATTCCGGTTCCAGGGGACATTGTGCCATGTGTTAGCCTCCTTCTGTACCAGGTATGCATATGGCACACACACATACATGCATTAAAAATAAACTAATTGAATGCATAACAGTGGTAACCAGAGATTAGAAAGGGTGGGAAAGGGAATAGATAGGGGGAAGTCAGTCAGATTTTACCAATGCACACTTTATGGATGTGTTGAAGTACATCACAGGACCCCATGAATGTGCATGGTTAACTATGCTCATCAAAAATAAAATTATTTCAAGAGGCAGAAATAGTGCTTAGAACATGATTAAAGTGGTACACAAAGATCACTTTTATATTTATAGAAGAATGACTTATACAAAATGAAGAATCCTCCATATCACTATTCCTTTGATTTAAGGACTCTTACTTAAGCAGGCAACCACTGCTGCACCTAGGCAAAGAGGCCATACTGTCTGAACTTATCCAGTGTCCCCAGACACCCTTTCCAGATCACGTGTCCTTTGTGCTGGCATCACATGGCCTTCCTGTTTCACACTTCACAGGAATGCCTGACACTGACCTGATCATGACGATCCAGTCTTCGTGAGGACTGCTACACTGTGCTTGCCTCATTGTGCTTGCCTCACCTGACCATTCTGGAGGTCATAAACACCCTCGTGTTTAGTGACCCTGGTCTCTCAGGCCACTCTATAAAGTTCTAAGCCTCCTGTCTTGGGCTGCCTCTAGTACTCTCTTTAACTTTTTGACTTGATTTTTCTTTTTTTGTCACTTTTCATTTTCCTCCCTAATTGCCACCATTACCCGCAAGACTGGTGATGTTCATTTTTGCCTTTGATCTTGAATCATGTTGCATCGTAATCACAGAGCCACTCTAACCCATGATCCTGCCCAAAAAAACACCTCACACTTCAAAACCTCCACTCTATATTCTCCTCCACTCTATTCTGCATCCTAATGCACATCCCTGCCCCTAGCCCAATCAACAAAGTCAAAATGTAGGTCATTATCCTACATGCCCCTATCTCTTCACTTGATCTCCTGATCCCACGCCCTATCAGCTTACTACCCTGAGATTTCCCCAGGCCTCCTCTAAGCTCAACAGTGACTGGTAAAGTAGCTTCCAATACTATCTTGTCCAGCTCTACACCAATGTATCTTCCGTGAACTTGCATGCTTTGTCAAAAGTGAGATGCCAACACTTTTGTTCAGAGGGGAAAAAACCTGGTTGCTTTGGCTTTCCCAAGCCTTGAGAAAGTTCAAGTCCATATCTCTTCTTTGTGTCCCTAGTGGTCTAATAGCTAGGACTGGGTTCTTTCACATCCCTTCTTTTCCTCTTTCCCACATCCCCTCTTCTACCTTTCTACTTTCTCTTTGTACTCTTTCCCTTAATCCCCTGTGGAGAACAGATGAAGTTCTGAGTGAATGTGTCTTGCTGATATGTCAAGGACCTTAAGCTCTTACCCATGACCAGGCTCAGGTAAATGGCAAAGCCTTTCTCTGGTTCAAGTACCAAGGTTGACAGTGTGTGCAGAAAGCATCTGTCATAGCTTTCTCCTTCTGGATGTTTAGAGCCTGAGGTCACTCCCCTATGGAATCCTCTTACTCGGGCTAACTGACTCCTCCTCTTTGTGCATATGTAATAAATGTGCCAAGCCTCCGCACTGTATAGTAGGTGTCCTCTATCACAGTGAGTAATACATCCCACCTCTTTACAGCTTTTCTGTATGTGTGTCTGCCTTTTTTTTTTTTTTTTTTGGAATCTGTTTTGTCTTCATGCTCACATAGCCCTTGCAATTTCCAGGACCAAACCAGGCACGATGCAGCAACCCCCTTCATTTTTTCTTCCCCTCCTCCCTGTGTTCTCTCTTCCTTCTCCTTTCATTGTTCGTCCTTTCCCTCTTTGGCAATTTCATCTATGTCTTTGTGTTCTCTATTTTCTCTTTATCTCTGTGTCTCTTTCACTCCCTCCCTCTCTACCACTCCCACCCATTTCTGCATTACTGCATTTGATGTTCACACATAGTGGGTGAACATCACCTTCTTCCTTCTCCCAGGCTGACATTATTCTGACCCCTTGATAACAGAGCTTTAGTCTCCCAGACCAAATTAAAATGCTTCCTTTCCATGTCCCTCTTGGATTCTCTGGATTCCTCCACTGGGATTATCTCCTTCCGAGGTCTCCGAGAAGATAAATACCATGTATTCTTACCTTCCTTCTCTTAACCTCTAGGCCAGCACCCAGCACAGAGCTGAGTCTCCTACACTGTTTAATGAAAAAAAAAAGCAAATGTGTGAATGACATGGGGTAATTCTAGGCATGGCTGTCTGCAGTGTGCCAGTGTTCAGCATGGAGGAATGCCCCCTTTCTTCCTTCTGCATGGTTCTACTATGACTTGCGGAAGGCAGCCAAGGTCATGGCCGACCCAAGCCTCTGCATCGACTCAGCAGCAGTGAGAACAGAGAGGAATGCTGACTTTGCTTTGACTATGGGAGACTTTACAAGTTCCAGAAAATTGATTTTTCCAGGCCTCCGTGGCTTGGCATGAAAGCCAGACGGGTCTTTATTGAATCTGGCCCTAGGTGGTTAGATTTTTGACCTTGACCATGTGGCCAATGGATCCAACCGTGAATGCCTTTTGTTTTCTTCCTTGCACTGCAGGGGCTCACTTTCCCAGATGGGTCAGTAGACTTGGCCACCACCGCTGTCCCTTGGGCTCTGTTTGCCCTTTTCCTGTGCTTCTACCATTGTGAATAATCTGGGGAGTGTTTCCTATGAGCAGTGCAATGACCGAGGCACAGGAGGCGATGTGTGCCCACTGGAGTTTGGTTGTTGTTTACGTTTGCCAATGGTCCCTGTAACTAGGAGGCTGTATAGCCTTACAGCTTTGCAAAGGGTAATAAAAAGAAAATTAGGAAGAACATATGAGTAGAATATCAGATCTAAACTACTGATATTTTGTGATTTCACACAAATACAATACAGATTTCACCCAAAAACTCAGCTCAACTGTAATGAATACTATACAGAGAGCTCAGAAGGTTCAGTTTTGAAAACCAGGCACAAATATCATTTTTTTTTTGTTTTTGAACATGATATAGTCTACAGTAAGTAGACTCAATTAAACAGAGTCAAGTTTTTTTTTATAGTAAAAAGCAGTAATTAAGAATAATTGAGAGTTCATCAGGAGTTGAAAATGGATACCTCCTATGGAAGCCTGTATCCTGCCACACCTTTCTAGGATTGTCTTTACAACAGATACCATCAATCCAGAGCCTGCTAATTCAGATAGCACTTCTCTACCTACTGGAGAGATGGGGAGGGAAGAGAAGAAGAAGGGGGAGGGGAAGGGAAAAAAGGAAAGAGGGGAAAGGAGGGACAGAAGGCAGGAAGAGATAAAAGGAGGAAGGAGAAGAGGAAAGAAAGGGAGAGAGGAGAAAAAAAGAAAAGGAAGAGAGATGAGGGAAGGGGGAGAAGGAGAAGGAAAGGAGATCAGGAAAGTGAGGAGGGGAGAGGAAAAAGAAAAAAGGAGACGGGGGGGGGAGGGAGAGGAGGAGGGAGAGTAAAAGGGAAAGGGAAGGGAGGGAGGAAATGAAGGACGTAGAGTAATGGAAAGAAGGGACATGGTAGAGATCTGAGAAGAGGTAGAGAGGTGAGTGAGGAGACACATTAGCCAAGAAAACATACAAGATTGAACTTTCTGGAAAGAGAAATATACTCTGAATACCTTTAAAAGGAAGCTAAAAGTAAGATTTTCACAAACAACCTACTTTCGTCTAAATTCAGCAAAATACTTATAAAGGATGCCCTCTTTGAAAGAGAATGGCTGTGTATTATCTAGAATATATTCATGTGGGCACACTAATATATTCATGTGGGAATTCTTTCACAGTAGCACTTACACAGGAGGTTGGGCTAAGAAATGCCCTCGAGATACACACACCCAGCAACAGGCATGTTCCTACTGCAGACTTTGACAGAATCCCAGTGCTCTTCCTACATGCTTTTCCACATCCACTTACCTGTGACATGTTTCAGTAACTTCTTTTCTTGCTGTCCAGTCATAGGTTAATAGTACAATTGTCAAAATGAGTCATAAAAATTAAAAACTGTATATTGTGTTGCTTGGCCAATGACACTGGCCAAGCCTTTAGCATGGAATCCATCCATTGCGCTAATAAGCTCTGGAAATGCATCTGCTGTTATCTGTATATTTGTTTTTATAGAAAATCTCTTGGCTTTTTTATAATAGCAAACACTATTTATGATGACTTATTGCATCATTGGATTTTTCTCCCTGTAGCCCCATCCTCAGTGGCAGTACCTAAAACTGCAAGGATACACTGTGGTCGAGGCTTGTAGTTGCTTCTCCTAGGTCAGTCTTCCACCTCCATCCAAGCACAGTATGTGAGCTAGAAGAATAGAACAGGCTTGCACTCCTAGCACCCTAATCTTAGCTTGTAATGTCCTTAAGAAAGTGTGCTGCCTGCTCGAGGAACCAACTGGAGAATACTGAGCTTCCTCAAGGAAATGGTCTACTTCAGGAACACCCCTCACATGTTTTTTGGCTTCTTCAGACTTAACGTGCTTAGCATCTGGAGCAGCTCAATATTCCCTCAGCAATGTTTTGGATACTTTAATGGATAGGAAGTGCCTTCTCGTTTTCTCTCCTTTGGGGAACCAATGCTTATGTACAGAGTTTCCTCTCCATTTGGACTGAGAGGTCTGGAGTGCAAGCCAGTTTTTTTTTCTTTTATTCCTTCTCTAAAACATGCCACTTGCCTGTGGTCCAGGAACGTGCCTCTGGTGAAGATGGAGAATGATCTAAGATCCGATAGGAGTAGAGCATCCTTGGATGGGGCAGTCACCTTCTGCCTACGAAGCCCCTTTACAGGTGACAGGGTAGACTCATTCATGCAATTCAACTTCCTGCTTTGTTGTAATTATTTTTAAATTTATAAATCTTCCCCTTCTGGTTTTGAAGGGGTGTTCTTAAAAGTATTTTTCTTGGCTACCAGCTAAGGTTTGTTGAAAGCTAAAGCCAGAGTTAGGGGAAAATTTAGAGGCTAGGGAAGCGAGGGCCTCCTGGGGCCAGTAACACTCATTTCCCGTTCTTGCATAGGCTGTGAAGGCATTTCACAGTCTTCATCTTCAGCCAGCAGGCAGGATCCTCAGTGTTGGCAGACAGGCTGAAAGATCTCCCCATGAATTCAACTGCTATCAAATGCCAAGGAGAATTTCTCACTCTTTTACATGGAAATAACTCATGGACAAAATATAAAGGTGACCGGAAAGAAATATAAAATCAAGTCTGTCACAGAGAAGGAATATGCTGGAAAAGCCCGGATACTCACATACATGCCAGCACCTACAGGTGGAAGGGTGGGGGAAAAGCTTTAACACCAAGAGTAGACCTTGTTCTGGGATAGATAGCTTCAACCTTTTTTCTTTTCTTTTCTCTTCTTTTGTTTTCTGCAATACTGGAGATGGAAGCCAGGGCCCTTGCACATGTTAGGTGAGTACTGTTACCGGGCAACACTCCCCAACCCACACTTTAGTACACACTGCTTTGCAAATGCCCCATCTCTCAGTATTTAGAGCTTAGAACCCCATGGCAACTTCCTGAGAACAGTGACCCTAGCCTTCCATTTCCTCATTTCTTTATCCTTATTAGCATCAGTATTAGACACAAGGTCCTGGGGGCTTAGATAGTGTCACAGAGGCCACTTCCCCTGGTGCACTCCTCTCTGCCAGCTGCAGTGTCTAAAGTAAGGGAAATCCTTCCTCTCTAAAGCATTCAAAACACCAAGGGGCTGGAGAGAGATGGCTCTGTGGATAAAGTGCCTATTGAACAAGCATTAGTTTGCCATTTGAGTTGAAACAAAGAAAAGAATGTAGAACAAAGAAACCCTGTCCAGGGACTGAGAAGACAACCCAGGAAATCTTCCAGAAAGTTTGCCAAGATGCAAAGATACCCTGAACTCAACTCTTTCTTGTGTCAAGCTCATAGGTAAATGGAGGTGTCTCATCTTAAAGTAATTTTTTATTACCTTTATTTTTTACAGTCTAGTTGTCGCTCCCCTCCTGGTCCCACTCCCACAGTTCTTCATCCTATTGCTCCCTCTCAATCATCTTCAAGAGGATGCCCCTGTCCCCACCAGACCTCCCCATTCACTAGGACCTCAAGTCTCTTGGGCGTTAGGCTCATCTTCTCCCAGTTAGTGTATGCTGCCTGGTTGGTGGCTCAGTGGCTGAGAGATCTCAGGAGTCAGGGTTAGTTAAGACTGCTGGTCTTCCTATGGGGTTGCCCTCCTCCTCAGCTTCTTCCAGCCTTTCCTTAATTCAACCACAGGGGTCCCCAACAAGTCTGGTTGGGTGTAAGTATCTGCTTCTGTCTCAGGCGGCTGCTTGTTGGGCTTCTCAGAGGGCAGCCATGCTATGCTCCTGTCTGTAAGCACACCATAGCATAGTAGTGTCAGGCCTTGGAGCTTCCCCTTGAGATGGATCCCAAGTTGGGTTGGTCACTGGACAGTCTTTCCTTCAATCTCTTCTCCATTTTTGTCCCTGCAGTACTTTTAGACAGGAATAATACTAAGTCAGGATTTTTGACTGTGGGATGGCAACTCCACCTCTCCACTTGATGTCCTGTATTTCTACTGGAGGTGGACTCTAGGAGTTAGTTTTTAGTGTTGCTTTAGGATTGCAACAAAGACTCACTTACTCCAGCTTCTAAAATAAAGTAACAACAAATTTGTCAAGAGGGTAAAAAAAAAAAAAGTCCCAAAGAAAGCTTTTAATTACTACAAAGCTATCAGTTTTGAGGATAAAGTGCATTCTTAGTTGTGACACTGCTGATTGGGATATTGGGTGCTGCCAGACACATAAAAAGAGTCATTGTAAAACTGCTATGGCTGAGCAGTGAATTGGCCAACTTTCTGTCGTTATGACACAGAACCTAATACATACAACTTTTAAAAAGGAAGCGCCAGGCTGGGAGGTAGCTCAGTCAGTAAAATGCTTGCCTTGCAAGAATAAAGATCTAAGTTTGATCCCCCAGAATCCTTCCCTCAAAACCCGATATGGTGACATGCTCTTTATAATCCCAAATCTGAGGAGATGGAGACAAGCAGATCGCTGGAACAATCTTGACAGCCAGCCTAGCCAGGTTCTAGGCCAATGAGAAATGAAAGACAGCAGCCCCTGAAGACTAACACCTGAAGTGGTCCTCTGCCCCATACACCTGCACACACTCATAGGAATGCTCAGAGAAGGAAATATTTATTTTAGGTCTATAGTTTCAGAGATTTTGGCCAATGGTTGGTGGTCTTGGGGTCTGTAATGGGGTTTTCCATCATTGTTGCTCACCTCTTAGGGGACAGATGGCAAGGGAGAGAGACACCTTCAATAACCTCAGTTCCTCTTACTCTGCTCTACCTCCTAAATATTCTACCACCTGCCAACGCTTGGCTGTGAAACCAAACATTCAAGACATTCAAGATCCTAAACTCTAATAGGCAAGATCCTAGAGACTAGAGTGGGTGAAAAAAATCACAGGTGCCCATTCCAACATATTCCAATTCAAGTCAGTTCCATGCACATTTGTGAACACAGAGGCAAAATTGTTAAAATAGAAAATAGGCCACAAAGAATTAGCAGTAGTTCTACATGTTGTTATATAATGTTTTCTGGGTGGTGGTGATGGTTAGCCTTGGCTGTCAACTTTATACACCCAGGAAGAGAGAATTTCAACTGAAGTAGTGCCACCATTAGATTGGCTCATGGGAATGTCTGTGGGGGAATTTTCTTGATTGCTAATTGATGAGAGAGAATCTAGCCCACTGTAGGCAATGCTGTTCCTAGGCAGGTGGGTCTGAGTTACATGAGAAAGGTAGTTGAGCAAGCCAAGAAAGCCAGCCAGTAAGTAGCACTCCTCCACGGCCTCTGCTTCTCCTTCCAGGGTCCTGGTTGAGCTCCTATCCATGATTTCTTCAATGCTGTACTATAAAGTATAATATGAGATACTCTTTCCTCCCCAAGTAGCTTTGGGTCATAGCAACAGAACTCAAACTAGGAGAGTTGTAGTATTAACAAGGGGAAAAGAAAACAAAATTCAAAATATATTGAATTCTAGGGATGCTCAGAAAAGAAAGAAATGTGGTACAGACCAACACTACTCTTGCCTCTCACTAGCTCACCATGGTAGAGAATAGCAATAGACGGTATTCCCAGGATGAGAGGCAATAGCCACCTCCTGGAAGTTCTGCCCCTTTGTTGTCAGTGTCCCATTATTTGGAATCAGATTTGGAGAAACTCATATCTTGAGGCATTGGAGAAAGCAATAGAAATCTTAGTGCTAAACATTTGAAAGGAGACTAAGAAGTGCAAGATTAGTTACAATAAACAAAATAGCTGACCAGCCAGAAGGTCACTATGGAGAATCAGGAGAGAGATGGATGTGCTGAAGGGCCTGGCTAGATTTCTTTCTGAAGACTGCAAAGGCTGTGCACATGGGTGAGGTTGTAGCTGTGGAGGAACACCTGCTTGCGAACTGCTGGTGCCCAAAGAGTAGTATTGTCTCAAATGTGTCCTAGACTGATCACAGATCCACCTTCAACAGGAGAAGCTCTTACAGATTTAAATTTACAAACTGTTCAGTTGTTGCTGAATTTTAAGCCAGGCTGAGCTAGTGATAGCTGCTAGAAATCCAAAATTAAAATTAAAACAGAGGTGAAAACCCTGACAGTGAGTCAAAGCTAACTCAGTGGAAGAAGTCGGAGTCACACACTCAGTCTGGTCACACTGCAGAACATATGAACTAATGACATCCAGAGACAACTAAAGGCTCCTGAGAAGGGAGAAATAACCAGAACGTGGAATTGTTGCAGCATCTGATCTAAAATGTCCAGTTTTCAAAAACAAAACACAAGACATGTAAAGAAACAAGAAAAGGTAGCAACAGAAACTGCCTTTGAGAGGAGCCAGATGTTGGATGCAGGATCCAGAAATGCCAAAGGAGTTACCATGAATGAGCTTGCAGAAGTTTAGAAAACCAAGGGACAGTAAATGGCAGTGGTTTCTTAATGCACAAGATCAATAAAGAGATACATTTATAGAAACAAATGGAAATTCTGGTTTTGAAAAGCAGAATGCCTAGTATGAAAAAGAAATCACTAGGAGGGCCTCAAGCATATCATGGTAAAAAAAGAAATTAATCCAAGCCATGAATATAGATAGATGAGATCATACAACCAGAATAACCAAAAATTGCTCCCGAAGCAGCCTCAGCAGGCAACCAGCACGAGGTTACGTAGAGTTCACCGAAATATTTCAACCAGTCCCTTAAAGGTGAACAAATAGTGATAAAAGCCCAGGGCTAAGAATTCGCAGTGGTTACAATGCATAATTGGAAATGTCCAGTTTCAAGGGAAAGGCACAGAAAGGCAAAGAAACCACATGCTGCATAGCAGGAGATGAAGTGCTTATGTGAGTACCAAGAAATCAGGGTTAAGAGCAAACACATCATGATATCCATGACAACTATGCTCAAAGAAGGACAACAGGTACAATACAAGAAGCATATAATAACACATGCTATGGCATTGGGTCAAACAAAACCCCAACAGAGAAGAAAAATGGCTAAAGAGAGGCAGTGGAAATCTCAGAGTTAAAAATAAATGTACAGTAATTAGAACTTGAAAATTCGCTGAGGAGATTCATGGCAAATTTGAACCAAGTGCAGACATAATGAGTATATATGATGCATGTATATATGTATATATACATATATATTATATATACATATATATATTATATATATAATGCACACACTTTATATGTGTGTGTTTTGAAATGACAAATTGTTTCATATTGCAAATGCCCCTCAAGAAAATATGCAAGTGTTGAAAATTATGTGGAATTCAAAACTACTTTTGGAAGCACGCACACAAAAATAATACATGAGAACACTAAAGAACATAAGAAAATAGATGGTTGGCCCAGTGGGAAATGGGGCTTTGTTACTCTAGAATTTGTAGTCATCCTCTTCCTGTATCAGCCTGATGAATGTTCCAACTGCAGATGTGAGCCACCATACCCTGCCCTTTAGTATTCTTCATTCATAGTTCATTGACTCCTTGGATAAAGAAATCACAGATATGAAGAGATAAATAAACTAAAAATCATTAAAGGAACTAAATAATACTACAGAAAGATGCAAAAGAAAGCTGTGAGGAGAAACACAAGATGGCATGAAATACAGGAAGTAAAAGCCAAGATGGGACCACAAGCTGGAGGTGTTTGCATGTAGCCTGACAACCGGAGTTCCATCCCTTCCTAAAGTTAGCAGGTCCTCTACACTCAACATATGTTCCTGCAGGTGTGCTTCACACACACACACACACACACACACACACACACACGAGCTGCCAAGCACAGAGAGTTTTTAATTAGCAAGTGCAGTCAGAAAAATAACTAAGCAAATTAAGAAATTAGATTTTTTTAGAATGCAGGGTGGCCCCAAATTCTTAGATAACAAACTTTTATTGTCTAGTGGTACAACACATCTATGGGAGGTATTCTTATAAATTTTTCTCTTTGTGCTTCAATCTCACATCATTTCCAATGATCTAATTTTTGTTAAGGAATACATACAATACAAACACATGTGTGTAAATTGTGTTAGATATACTCACGATGCATATACACACAACGTAGTACATTTGTGTATGAATTTACATGTATGATTTTTTAATTTAGAAATTAGACAGACATCAAATACAATACTAAAAGTTGCAGATAAAAATCATAATGGTTAGAACAGGTATAGAATCTATTTTGGGGGACTCTGTGCTTTGTTTACGATGACTGTTATCTTCTACAATAACCTCTACACAAATCTCTACTTTGAATGTTTATGCTTCCAATTTTTCTCCTATATTAGGCTCCAGATAAATAGTATTATAACCGAAACTTTACAAACACTTGGAGGATATCCTTTTAAACATTACTCTCTGTGTTAAGTAAATGCAAAGTTTAACATGAATCACATTATACCAATTAGTCACTCTTTCAGTTTATTAAACACTTGCATGACTTTGTCCTAGTTATAGCAGCTTGTGTGTAGCATTCTATTATCTTTATTTTTTAGGTAAATAACCAAATATAATTCATCCCAGGGGAAAAAAAAAGATCATGGATACCCAACAATCAAATTGCATCACAGAACAGGCCTACATCATTAGCTACTTCTAAAGTTGTCATTCTTGGTAAATTTTCAACGTTTTAAAAGAGATGTCTCACATACTTAAACAAAATCTCAACACATGAATTGCATGTGCATGAATTTATAGATGTTGTTTTATTTACAGATTGATTTTGGAATTATTATTACACTACACATGTTTTATGATGACATTTGAGCGTGTAATCATATGGTACCACAAGAGTATGCTGAAGTTGGAGAGCTCTCCCATTGGAGGCCTCTGTTGTTCAAAGAGAAATTTCATGCCTTGAGTAAATATTTATTTACAAAAGGAAACCAACAGCAACAAAACTTCCTTCTGACTATTCCTTTTAAAAGTCAAGTTTACTTTAAGTGAAAACACAATAAGTCTTTGGTAATAAGGAACAGAAGTGAAGTTGCTGAATAAAAACTGCTTAATACCAGATAACAAAACAGAGTCGTTCAAAGGGAAGCTCATCTTGAACTATTTATAGCATAACCGTCCTCCTTTGTATGGAGGCTTTTATGTGCGATTTGGTTCTCCAAGTGATTCCTACCAACATATGTGTAAACCTTTTGTGCTATTTTGAAGGAAACTATTCAACAAATGCATATATATTTATGTTTATATATGTATATATATACTACAACAGGGTCTGGATTCATCTGCTAACCTTGAAATCTCATTTACACAAGTATATCTGTGTCATAGTGGCTCTAGAAAGCTTTAGCTGATATTTTGTAACCATTTCTTTCACAAGAAAGCAGTAATACATGTCATGTAACTCCTTACTAAACAAGATTAATGAGTATATGCCAGAAGTTTTAAGCTGAAATATACATGGAAATAAGCTGAATTAAGTAGAGCTCTTATAACAACAACAACAAAAACAAAAACTTTGTGAATTCCCAAACCATGCTGAAAATCTGACACTAGTCACTCTTGACTTAAGCACACAGAAGTGGTATGTAAAGATAGGACAAGATGGAGAAATAGTGGGCTGGAGTGTTACTCAATTGTAGAGGATTGAAACAGCATGCACAGAGCCCTGGGTTTAACCACTAGGAGAGGGAAATGAATGGAGAAGGGAAGGGGGAAGGAGACAGAAGGAAAGAAGGAAGGAGGGACAAAAGGAATAAGTGGTTACATTCCCTTATAACCACATTGCTTCCTCTATGACAACTCTTGTTCCCATATCCCCTGATCCTGTGCTGTTTACTGAGAAAGCCCTCTGGTTGAATGAAATTCTGGAAAGCCATCAAAAGAATTCTTCAATCTACTAAACTGCATTTCAGCTTTTTGTGTCTCTTGCACTACTGGAAAAAAAAAGATGCTGATGATTAATTTAGTTCAATTTTGGCCTTGCCTGAGGCCACAAGTAATACTCTGTGAGTGACGATGTCCTATGTGGACCTTCCTAACTAGAGCCCAATAACTCATCCACCACAGCCATACCTAGAGGAGATGCTAAGGAGGAATGGAGCGTGGAGCTGTGAAGGAATGGGGGCTTCCATTTTCCTAAGGAAATTGTCTAGAAATATCCTATGTCTACCAGATTCAGGGTTTTCTCTGAATTCTAAGAAATTTCTTTGTGGAAGGATCCTGGTTTTTCAAAACAATTTAAGAACAATTGCTTCCCATGAGTGCTCTGAAATGTCCAATCCACTTCTAAGAGTGGCTCTGCCACACTCTGAACTGCTCATAGAGTCTGGATCCTCTTAGCAGGACATTGTATTGTTTTTCCTTCTCTCTTTGTTTTTAGGCTACAGTAGAATCAGAAAAGCAGACTGACCCTACAAACCCCTTGCCTCTGCTTCTGGGCTGCCTCTGAGATGTAGCCACTTCCTTGAAACAGCTCTGGAAGACCATCTTGTAAGACTGTGTGAGTTGCTCTAAGTAAGCAGTGCTGTTCAAAAAAGTCTTTTAAAAGTGGGGTGTTAATTGAAAAAAGTAATTTGTCAGCAAGTATCATTATCTTTTGATTAATTACACATTGTTATACTGGTAGAAAAATAATCCTGCTACATACAGGGCTGGTATCTGTAATCCTAGTGCCGAGCCAAGAGCACTGGTGTGGTCATCCTGAGCTCTGTCCTAAGTTCTAGGCCAGCCTGAGATACAATGTGAGACAGGAACAAAGAAGAAAAAGGGGAAGAAGAAGAGAGAAGGGGTAAGGAGGAAAAAAGAGGAGAGAAGAAAGAAAGAAGAGGAATGGAAGGCAGAAAGAGAGAGCAGGGGAAAGATGAAGGGGGAGGATAGGATGAGTGAAGAGAGAAATCTTATAAATACATCACTGAATATCTCTAATCTAGTGTTTACTCCTGTGACTTGTAGTAATTAGGTAGTACCTACTACATTCCTAATCTAAATTAAATGCATATATATTTATATTATATATTGTATATAACGTTATTGTATGTTAAAGGCATATATATGCAAATGCATAGATATTTCCTAATTAAAAATAAATACACACAAAGCATATATTTTAGTTTAGCTTATATTTAGATTTTAATAATTTTTATGTGTACCACATGTTTGCAGGTGCCAAACAGGGCACTGGATCCCTTGGAATCGGGGTCACAGGTGGTTGTGAGCCATCATGTGGGTTCTAGAGACCCAGTCCAGCAAGTGCTGGTAATCACTGAGCTATCTCTACAGCTCCAGGATTTAATTTTTAAATAGTAATAAACAAAAAACAATACAAAAAGCTATGCTGCAAAGTAGATAGGGCTTACCAAACGGTATTTGCATTTTTAACTTGTTGTAAACATAAGTCATCTGAAGCATCAACATTTTGTCTACTAGAAAGCAAGAGTTGTAGTTTTGACACACAGTCCCTCCCAGGACTTAGGAGAAGAGAACAGATTAAATTTACAGTGCTGTTGGATTCTTGTGACATGAATATGATGCTCAGCCCATTAGTTCACTTGGTCATATACGATGAGTCAACCCACTGATAATGCACACTGAAAGTCCTAGCCATAGAAACTGTGTAAGCAAACAGCTCTTTTAGTAGTTAACTTCAGGGGGAACATTTTAGCAAGTCATACGCAATAGCACATTAATAAGAGTGTGCTGTGAGCTGCACTCCCCTCGCCGACATAATGTCGGATTGGACAACTTTCATAAAGCATAATATATGTAATTAAATGTCTAATTAGAGACATTATGGGAAACTGGGACCTCACTCATTATAAACAAAATGAAGCAATTATAACTAAAATGGAAAAGAATAATTAGTCTTTAAAAATAAAACAAAAACAACTTAACAGACAGGTGGATCCCTGGGACACACTGAGTAGGCAACTTGCTGACTTCCAGGCCAGGGCAAAACCCTGCCTCAAGAAGCAAGGTGGACTCCTCCTACCAAACAACCCACTTGAAAGTGTGTTCTGGCTTTAGTACACACACAAACATGCACATGCCTGCACATACAGACTAAGAATGCCCTTATACAATAGCTAAACACATTTGAAGATCATCAGTGCTAAAACTCATTGGAAAAACACAAATAAAAACTACAGTGATATGCTATTGCACAAAACACCTATAATAAGGGCAAAAATACAGATGACTGGCTCTGTCAGGTGCTGGCAAGGCTGTGAAGCAAGGACTGTTGTGTATGGCCAGCAATGATACAAATGGCATGTCGGTTGCAAAACTGCATAACAGTCTCCTAAAAGAAAATTAAACATGTGTTTTCCATTAGATGCAGTAAAAATGAATCCATATATTTACACAAAAGTCTGTGATTGAATTTTCCTATTCACTTTATTTATAGTCTCTAGAAAACTAGAAACAAACAAATGGCCGTTAACAGTACAGTATACCATGCAGAAAATTACTTGACAATAAAAAAAAAAAACAAAAAACAAAAATAGTGATATGAACAGTGGCACAGGTGAATGGCAGAATGAATAAAGTCCATTCAAAATATGAGTATGCCTGGAATGGATCCATATATAGAAAATTCTAGAAAATGTCAATTGATCCATGGATCTATAGTTACAGAAACAGTATCAGTGGTCACATCATGTTAAGTAACAGGGAAGTTACGGAAAGGGACTAAGGGAGGGATGGCGGAGGGGTGTGGAAAAATGTGGGGGCTACTGATAGATGTGTTTGTTGTTTGGTTCCTGAGAAGAATTTCAGGTGTCAGGCTATATCAGCCGCACGACTTAGAGGGGGTTAGTGTATGTCAATCATCCCCAGTGACGTCCTGAAAACCCACTCAGAGAGCAAAGAGTCTGGTCTTGCTTTTTAGATTTATCCGATTCCCACCTGACGCTTAGGCAGTCCCTCTGCTCTACTCATGGCTGGAGTGAAGCAGATGTGACACCTTTCATCTGAATTTCTCATTTTTATAATTTGATGATTGCACTAAGCAGTTCACATTGTCATAACAAATACCCCAGACTGGGTGGCGCATTTTTTCTAGGGGAGTGAAGAGTAGAAGCCCAAGATCAAGGTGACAACAGGGCTGGTTTCTAGTGGGAATTGTGTTTGGACTTCAATGGCAGCTTCTCAGAGTGTCACAGAGCCTCTCTCTCTCTGCATTCAGAGTGCGTGGTCACAGAGCCTCTCTCTCTGCATTCAGAGTGCGTGGTGGTCTCTGGTGTATTTCAAGCTCGGTTAGAATGTCAGTTGTGTTAGAGCCCCACCCATGTGACATCATTTAATTTTAAGCCCTTAAAAATACTGTCTTGGAAGTCAGTCATAATAAGAATTAGGGCTTCAACATATGAATTTGAGAGGGGCCAAATTCAACAAAACAGTGATATTTGTTTTGATTTATATGCTTTGATCCCAACATAACATCCAGCAATAATTAAACATATGCAGGCCTCCTCTGAGGTGATCAGAACCAGGTCTAGCTGTTGTCAAGGCCAATATTCTTTGTGAATTAGACTATGTATGATTCAAAGCCCTGCTTAGTAGCATTTTCCTAGGTTGCAGTCAGAATTACTAAGACCAAGAGTAGCATTTAATAATAGATAGCAGAGCTGAGAAGATGGCTCCAAGTAAGAGCACTTGATGCGAAAGCACGAGGACCAGAGTTCTAATCCCAACACCCACATAGAAGCCAGACATGCACAAACAGCATTTGGGGAGAAGTGGCAGGTGGATTCCAGGTCATTGGCTAGCTAACCTGGCGGAAACTACAAGCTTTAGGTTCAGTTAGAATTCCTTGAAAGAATAAGGTGATACAGCAAGAAATTGGATGCCCTCCTCTGGCCTCTGCACACCCCAACGCATGCTTGTACATACCCCAGATACGTATGTGAGCATGCGCTCACACACACACACACACACACACACACACACACATGCACACATGCGTACACACGCACGCACACACATACACACACATGCACACATGTGCACACACACACGCATGCACACACATGCATGCACACACACATATGCACACACATACACACATACACGCACACATACGTGCACACACACACACGCTCGCACACACATGCACACACATGCATGCACACACACATGCGTGCACACACACATACACACACATACACACACGTACACACGTGTGTACACACACACATGCACATACGCACACACATACACACACGCGCACACACACACACAGCATCACAGAAGATTCTTGACTACACTAAAATTTCAGCATCTTTTTCTGTGCCTTCCTTCCTTTACTGTGACTAAATGTGAATGCATAGACCATATGGATTGATAACACTCCACCACAGGAGTAAGAAGGAGATACATAAATACAGAACACGTGAGGTAGCTGTGCTTTAGCAAGCCACTAAAACAACAACAACAACATGCAGGCCAGCAGGTTGAGGGCCATCTGATCACAAGTCAGCTTGTGAATTCCTGATCTCAGCAGTAAATTGATGCCCCATCCAAGAGCCAGAAACACTGAGCCTGGGTTTTGTGTTTTCTACAAGTAAGACCAAAAACTCAAACTTCTGAAATTTGGAATCAGAAAAGAGAGTCAGAGACCAATGAATGATTTGAAACATAGGTTTTCAGGCTCTCTTCTCAGCTATGGAGCCAAGGTTTCCAGGGGCCTAAACTCCATGTTTCTAGACTTCCAGAGACCCAAATATGCAAAGGAGGAAGATTTAGCATGGCTGAACTTTGTGTGGTGTCACTGTCTGCTCTTACAGGTGAGTCAATGCTACCCCAGATCTGCGACTGGCCCTGGTCTACTGACTGAGGCCATGTCATCACACCACAACAGAGGGAATTCCCATATGTCAGTCAAATCCAAGGAATAAGGTGATCTGCCCAAAGCTGACTGAATCCCAGACTCTTGGTGAAGAGGCAAAAGGAGACTCATTGGTGAACTTCCATGACTCCACCATCCAGATATGATACTCTGAGTTCCTCTAACCTGCTTCTTCTGTGACAATCTGATTTTTCCCAGTGTATGCCCATCTCTGGAAGCTGAATTCTGAGAACCAAGTAAGGGGGGGAAAGGAACTTGTGTTTTTAGAACAGGCAAGCCAGGGATAAAAAGAATATAGTTGCCATTTTTTAAGCCAGGGGATCTCAATGAACATAGAGGAAACCATTCTGGTTGACCTCGGTCTCTCTGTTTCCAAAGCTGCTAACTGAGAATCTGAATAACAACCTCACAGAATTGTTCTGAGCCCTTGAATTATGAGCATGAAGGCAAACTCAGTTTATAGGGCTCTCATAATTATATTTCAAAATAGGTAACACCATAAAGCTAAATGGATGTAACAAATATTATTTTAAATATCCTATAAATGTTAGGCTTTTGGAAATACTGTAGCAATTAGCCCACTTATACTGGGAAAAGGATCCTTCACTGATAGTTTCTTATATCCATGGAATCTTTTGTTTCCATTTAGAAACTGATGTGGTGGATACATCGTGCAAAACTAAGGTCCACACTTTGGGTTGCCTGAGTTCCCCTCTGATATATTTTCTCTACTCCAAAATCTTATTGAAGACTTCACATTAGATGTTGACCATCTTCTACACTGAGCCTTCTCTAGACTGACCACACCTCAGACTCTTTTCTGCTTTCATGACCAGTTTGTGGATCCACAGATAAGGATTTTTTGTAGGATGAATGTCCATAAGTTTGTGAGTTGTTTGGATGTATTTCTCATGCTCAGATTTGTCTAGTTTTTATAGTTCTCAACCATGGACATGATGTTTCCAAAGATGAACTCATGTTGATTTGTGTGGTGGCCTCTAAAAATTACTCAGAACAACAATGCCAGAATGGAGAAAGCTGCCAATATTCATCAAATTAGAGCAATAATAAGAAGGTCAATGTGGTATCACGACATAGACCCAGGATTCTCCAACAAAAACATAGTACTTTCTATATGTTTGTGCTTACACCAAAGTTAATTTAGGATTTCTTTCAATAAATGGGTATGAGCTACAGTCCTCACTAATTCTTTAATTGTAGGCAATAAATATTAATAAAGAATTGTAGTTCATTGTTCTTCGCCATTGTGTTGCATAATTTGCAAGCAGTTCGCTTGTCTGTGTCATAAAAGTTAAGCAACAAGCTACTCCTTCAAGGTCAGTTAGCACAAATGTGAAAGATCTGACTCAGACCATCAATAAAATGTGGCAAAATGAGATCCAGGTGGACAATCTGTCCTGTTCAAAAGTCTGAAATGAAATATGATCGCCAAATGATACAGAAAATTTCATCAGCTAAAATCCAGCTAGATTCCTTAGGAAAAAAAAAAAAAGCTGCCTGCCCTGGGTACCATCTGCTGCAGACGCCAGGGATGCCTTCGCTATTAAGCTGTATAAAGTGTCCTGTAAGTAAAAACACCACAGAGAACAGAGGCATCTGCATATTCCTGGAGAGCGTGTGCTGTCCAGAAGGGTGTGCATGACAGACTTTGATGAAACTGAAGCCAACATCAAGAATAACTCAATAGGAAGGTTCTGTTCTTGGCTCACCTCACTTGTGCACAGAGCTCTCATACATGGGAGCTGGTGATTTCATGTGCGTATCCAAAGCTGCGTAGTTACTTGAGTTCCTGAAAGTGAAAAATAAGAGTTTCCTCATCTGTAAAATGAGCAAGCGGCACTAAATGATCTCCAGGGTCCCTTCCAGATTGAAAATCCTAATGTCCTGTAATTCTATTATCCCAGCCTTTGATATGGAATACTCGATGAGAAATAAGTTCAAATCAGGCCTGACAGCCCAAATCAAATGCGCGGAATCAGCACTCCCCTTCCTAATGCACTTACTGAGTTAATGGGTCAGCAGTAAGACATGCCTTGCCCTGACAAATTCCATTGTGTGTCTGGTATCAATACCCAGGCAGGGAGGGGAGCCCATCCTCAGTAAGAGGCCTGCCCTGCGGAGTGCAGGAGGGGAGGAGGGGCTTGCTGTCAGCCTAGACTCTTAAAGAAAAGTACATGTCAGGAGATTTTCCAGGAGATTAGCTGGATTTTTCCACATTTGAACTTTGGGAACTTGGAAGTCAGCCCAAGAGCTCATAACTTGCCAGCAAAGGGCTGGCCTGGGATCTGGGGAGGGTGATGGCGGACTGGGATCTGGGGAGGGTGATGGCGGAGTTGGGTTTACCTTCCTTCTCTCTTTGCAACACTTCCTCTATAATCAGCAGCTCCTCTTCTTTCAGCAAATTACTAGCACAAAAATCAGCAAACCCTGAAGACCTCCCAAGCACCCATGATTGCCTTGCTGTAGTTGCCAAGGTGAGATGATGCCACTCCCTGTCTGGACCCACAAGCCTTCATGCTTAACACAGAGATGTCGAACTTTGCACGGGTATCAGCGCTGGGAGTCAGAGTGGACCCAGGTGATAGCCACATTCTTGCCTCTGAGTTGTGACTGAAAGGGTTCCCCAGCCTTCGTATCCTTCCTACTGAGCTCAGAAGGAGGTAAGATAATGCCAATACCACGTGGGAAGCATTAGTAATGCATAGTTCAGGGTCTGCCCCAAGACGAACAACTAAATCAAAAGCTACCCCTAAGCAAGGATACAGGTGCTTTGGTGCATATCAAGTTTTGGAAAATATCACTTAGAGTTTTCCTTTCCTCTCCTTTCTAGTAGGAAAAAAAGAAACAGGCAAGTTTAGGGAGTCAGGACTTTGTGGAGGCTGATTGGGCTAAGTGTAATGAACAATTGCCCCCTAAAGAAGATTTGAACCTTTCTCTGGATTCTTGCTGTCTCTGAGGGTTAATTTGAGCTACCACCTGTTGCTTTCTTCTTAGTCGTGGACTTACTCATAGACATGTTAAATTGCTGTTGGGAGATACTAAGACAGTGGAGTTTTGGTCTCTGGGGGAACAGAACTTTCCTCCTGGACCTTATACACCAAGTACCATGTGCCCATTAGAACAAATATGGGTGTTATGATTTGATAGGAATGGCCCCCATAGACTCATGCATTTGAGTGCTTATCCATAGGGAGTGTCATTATTAAGAGGTATGGCCTCCTTGGAGTGGCTGTGGCCTTGTTGGAAGAAGTGTGTCGCTATAGGGGCAAGCTTTGAGGTAATATACGCTCAAGCTATGCCCAGTGTGATACACAGTCTCTCCTTGCTGCCTGCGGATCAAGATGTAGAATTCTAACCTCCTTCTTCAGCACCATGTCGTCTGGTTGCTGCCATGCAACCATGATGATAATGGACTAAACCTCTGAAACTGTAATCCAGCTCCAATTAAGTGTTTTCCTTTATAAAAGTTGCATTGGTCATGATATCTCTTCACAGTAATAAAGCCCCAACTAAGACAATGGATCATTGGGAAGACTCAGGGAGCCAGAGCCTCTGGCTCACTCCATCATCTCCATCATGAGACCTAATTGAGCCCTGACTTTGCACACTGTGCTGGCTAGTTTTAAGTCAACTTGACACAACTAGAATAATTTTGAAAGAAAGAACCTCAATTGAGGAAATGCCCCCCATAAGATTGACCTATGAGAAAGCCTGTGGGAGGAGTTTCTTGATTGGTGATTGATGGAGGAGAGCCCGCATCATTGTAGGCTGTGGTCCTGAGTGCTATAAGACAACAGCCTGAAGAAGCCAAGAGGAACAAGCCAGTAAGAAGGCCTCCTCTGTGGCTTCTGCTTCGGTTCCTGCCTCCAGGTTTCTGTGCTTAAGTTCTGCTTCAGTTCCCTCCTTGACTTTGTGGTTGACAAAATACAAGCTGTAAGATGAAATGAACTGTACCCTCCCCAAATTGGTTTTGGTCATGGTGTTTTATCACCGCAATAGAAACCCCTAGACACATAAGATACAAGCATCTAGCCAGCAATGGCATAGTCAGGTTCAACATTAAAGGCAGTCCTGTAGAAATACCTGACTGTATCTTTGTTCATAAAGGAGCTGCTTAATCATCCTCATCTAGGATGATAACCTAACATGGGACCACAGCATTTTCTGTGTCTTAGATGGAGAAGCCCTTGCTTCCACACTGTCTCTTCTGTATGGCTACCTTAATCTAACTTTGACTCTGTAGACTTCTCTGAATATACTGGGATTCTGTCACTTGTACAGAAACTCACGCCCTTCCTGATCCAAAGAAGTTGGAGAATTTCAAAAAATTCTAGCCTAATGTGTGTGTGTGTGTGTGTGTGTGTGTGTGTGTGAGAGAGAGAGAGAGAGAGAGAGAGAGAGAGA
>NW_022196897.1:132894166-132925918 GCF_008632895.1 Mastomys coucha | reverse complement strand
TAGGCAGGCAGGCAGGCAGGCAGGCAGGCAGGTAGGTAGGCAGGTAGGTAGGTAGGCAGGCAGGTAGGTAGGCAGGTAGGTAGGTAGGTAGGTAGGCAGGTAGGCAAGTAGGTAGGTAGAAAGATAAATAAACTCCCATGGGCTTTAGAGAAGAGCTCTCATGTACCCTGAAACGCTCCACAGTTTGGAAAACGTCTGGAAGTCTCTCAGTGCACATTGTGCCTGGATTTTGATTAGTTGTTACTCAAATTTCCTTTCCTCTGAAATTATTTTAAGGAATTTTCGGGGGGTGCCCTTTTTGATCACAGGTTCAAAGGTTAGGTAAACCTCCATCTTGGAGCCCACACTGATCTTAATTCCAGAATACTCTTCACAAAATATTAGTCTAAGTAACATAGAAAACCATCTTGTAACTTGACATGTCCCTAGTTATGTATCAAATTTGGTTCAAATCTGATTGTTCCTTTGAGAGCTCTGGGGCTGAGAGGAAAGTGTTCAAGAGATTTAAAACTGAAAACTCCCATTTCTACTTAGTGATATCCAAACCATGACACAGTGATGCCTGATTCTGAAACCTGAAGAAACATGAGATGAATGTGCCTGAGCTTATGAGCAATTAAAAGGTGGATGAAGCCTCACTCAGAGCTACCTTTCTTCTTTATGGATCTCTATATGTAGGTGTCATTCAGCCTTCAAGTAATGTGGCTTGTGTGGCCAGCTGTCTACCTTTCCAGAGCCCTGTGGTGTTCAGTGTTCAGCAAAGTAATGGCTCTAGTGTGACAGACTCAGGCTAGGGGGCAAAGTGCAGAAGCTTTGTCCTTCCAAGACCAGTTTAATTATCCTAGAATGCAGTTTTCTCGGTAGGCGTACTGTTTTACAGAAAGGGCTAAGTATAGTCATAACTAAGAGGTTAGAGAATTTACCAAAATGGTTCTTGGCGTGGTTCTCTGCTTCTCAGTGTGTGTCCCTATGATAAGAGAGATCCAGAGGCTCTGACATCTTGTTGAACTGTCCACCAATTATTATTTCGTAAGAGGAGCCAGATATTGCTTTCTTCCCTTTCTCTTCTTTTCTTTTCTTTTTTGTTCGTTGTTGTTGTTGTTGTTGTTTTTGAGACAGGGTTTCTCTGTATTGCCCTGGCTGTCCTGGAACTCATTCTGTAGACCAGGCTGGCCTCGAACTCAGAAATCTGCCTGCCTCTGCCTCCCAAGTGCTGAGATTAAGGGCGTGTGCTACTACTGCCCAGGTCAGATATTTCTAAAATTAAAAAACAAAAAAAACAAAAAACAAAAAACAAAGCGGTTCTCTCACCTGTAGAAAATTTCAATTTCCTCTTCTACTTTTCCTTTAAATACTATAAACATTTACCATATTTATTGAATAGATTTAGAAAATTAATTCACAGCTAGAACAAGGAAGTAAACATCAAAACAAAATCAAAAAGAGAAGAGGTTGATGATGGAGGTAAAAGGCTGTTCTTATGAAGCAAAGAACCATCAAAGACACACAGAGAAGCAAAAGATGGGAGCTCGAGTTAAGAAGGAACAGGGCTGTACTTAACGATTACCTGGACCAAAACTCCCAGTTTACAGGGGGTTGGGAGGTAGGGGAGGAGAACCACAGAGATGAGCGCCTTAAAAGCCAGAATTTGAGTAGTACAGCTGTTCTGTAATTTCATATCTACAACCACAGCTGTGCTCAAAGTCAGATCCATACACCAGCAGCGGCTTATGTGGTAGCATAACCAAGGAGTTCATGAGAAATATAGAGTCCCTATCCCAACCAAATCTGCTGACTCAGAGTCTCTAGCCATCAGCCCCTACAAGCTCTGCTTTTAGGGCTCTCCAGGGTTTCAGAGGCAAGGTGAGTTTAAGCCCCTCTGCATACACACCACAAGCCATCTGCAAGCTGCTCAAAGAGAACAGACAAGTTTTGCCATCCTGAGGCTGTGTTGGCCAGGGGAGGTATGAGCCAATAAAGCATAATGGTGTAAAGTAAAAGGAACAGAAAACAGAACAGAACTCAGACTTCTGATGGGATGGCTGCTGAATCAGTGGCTGGGTTCTTGCTTGGATCCTGGCCATATAATCAAGACCTTTTTTTTTTCCAGGAAAAGAAATAAAAGAAGACAGAAGGCAATGGACACCTCTTTCGCAGTTACTTTGTGCCTTCAGGTAATTGTCCCGATGTTGAACTCCACACAAGTATAAGACTCTAGTAGGCTGGGTTTATAGAGCATATCTCAACCTTTCCCCTTTCATGCATGGGCCTCAACATCTTCTATAACTTGGTGGGGAGTGTGGTTTGCTTCTGTGGTAGAATGTCACTTGCCAGGCTTATTTCTTCACAGATTATTTGTAGGCAATGAGATATGTTCATCTATGAGCTGTTGGCTATTGAAGCACGTAGAAAATTCGTCTTCACTGGCCCAGCATGGTCATTCTCCACAACTTGACTATGTTCTGTGAATAAACAGTAGAGACATCATAATTGACAATCTCTATATCTAAAGGCTCTAAATTAGGCTAATGAAATTAGGAATCCCTACCAGTGACATGTGATTGAAGTAATTGAACTAATGTATCCAAAGGTTAGGGTGGGAGTCACTGTCATGTTCCTTCTCATGGAGTTTGTTTCTGAAGCCTTGCAGCCAATGGAAGACCTTGATCAGGTATACATAATGAGCTAAACTTTGTTAATGATCATTTCACCATCTAAGGGCAGAGAGTTCAGAGGGACCCAGTTATTCCTTATTTGTAACAGAAGAAAAATGCTAACGTAAACTTCAAAGAGAAACGTGGCTTATGATGACTCAGTGGAAAGTTGAAGTACAGAGATACACATGAGGCAACTGTGCTTACATGCCATCTTACTGTTGGAAGCTATGACACAACCATCAAATCCCAGTGCCATTCCTATTATACCAAGGAGAAAGCTGACAGTAGATAGCTTTGCTGATGACATCAAATATAAGACAGCTAGGACCTAACACCAGCACCCGACACCCCAGTTCTACTTCCTCTTACTCACATGATCAGAAAACTGAGAAGAGATCATCCTGAATGTGCATAAGCACCCTGGTGGCCATAAGAAGAAGCAGAATGGATAGGAGGCATCATAGTGCACATAATGGGAGACCAGATACAGATGTGCCACATACCCTAATTTTTTTTTATCTTTGAGAATAGTATAATTAAAGTTCAAGCATGATTTAGTTGGGAGTGTAGGGACTAAAATATGGAATTCTTTTGGATCCACTGCTGTGTCTTATTTTATTTCAAATTCTTGACCATATTTTATGATTTTAGGTCTGATTTATGATGTTGTAGGAAATTGCATAGACTATCACTGCTAAGATATGTGACCATCTGAAAATGAAGGTGAGGAAAGAGCCCTGAATCCATTACAGACATTCATTTAAAATTTGAGGGGGGTGGACAGAAGAAAACTCATGGAGAGGACACGCAAGAAAGTGAAGCTCAGCAACTCAGAACCTGATTGGAAAAGGGGGGAGCAGAGAAGCCGCAAGCTGTGCACAGTTGGAGAATTTGGGGAGCGCTCATTTCAGTGGCCAGTTTTTGAACATGTCAGTTTAATTATGATGTATCACAGTTGACAGCGATGCATGTGGAACCAATTACAATGCATGTTAAAATCAATTATTGCATATTTCAGTTTTCCTAAACACTGCAGCAAATGCTCTGTGCATTGCTACAGATTTCAACTCCACTAATCATTTTTACTATCATGGTTCAGCAGGAAAGAACTCTCTCTCTCTCTCTCTCTCTCTCTCTCTCTCTCTGTCTCTCTCTCTCTCTGTCTCTCTCTCTCTCTGTCTCTCTCTCTCTCTCTGTGTGTGTGTGTGTGTGTGTGTGTGTGTGTGTGCATCTCCCTCCTTCCCTCTCCTCACTATGTATACACACACACACACACACACACACAGAGAGAGAGAGAGAGAGAGAGAGAGAGAGAGATGCACACATTAAACCCACCAACTTCAAATGCAAATAACAGAAACAGTAGCAGGAGGTAGAAAAGCTTCAAATCATCTCTCAGTAAAAAAGCCTAACTTTCTATCACACCTTTGTGAAGCAAAATAACAACAACAAAAACTGAAATTCCTTAGTAGTTCCAAACCCAGTTTTAGTCCATTTAATCCACTTTAGCCTCTTTACCAGCAATGAGGTTGGATCCTAGCTCTAAGATCCTGGCTATTTTGGTCTAACATGTTTGTCTTAACGGTTTACTCTGAATTTGTGCCCTTTCTACTGCTCCCCCTTTCAGGTTTTCAGCTTAAAATTTTCCCTCTAAATTCCACAACTTATTCCTTTTTGGTTTGCTTTTATGTGCACCAACAGATCACTGGTTTGTTGAAAATGAAAAGGAAGAGCTACAGGGTTGAGTGTGGTGGAGGATGGTGAGGAGCGAGATGAGGGAAAGTGAGTAAGAATGGGATTTGCTTCCCTTGAGATCTGTGCACTTACTAGTTAAATCAGCTCCCAGCCCTCTGTGCTTAGCTCCAAATGAGGCTTACAATGGAAAAGGGTTATCTTCTGCACACTTGGCTTTCTTCATCCTGTTCCCTGTACACTTCTTAGACTAGTTGCAAAAAACCAGTCTCTGGACCATGTTAAGATCTAAGAGATTCCCACTGGCCTCTCAAGGTGGGAATGTATCTACGTAAATCCTTTTGCTCTGGAATGAATAGCCAAAGCTCTGAGGTACCTGGAGATTCCAGTAAAAGCCACATGCCTTAAGAAACTTAGCCCCCAGGGAATAAGTGGGTGTATATATCCTAGGAAAGAAATCAGTGGTTTCTGAGTCAAGAAGAGCCAAGTGGTCCAGGAGGGACAGAAGTAAACAGCTCATGTGGTTTAGTCAAGAGAGCAGCAAGTGGGATGTCTGGAACCCCAACCTCTGTATTCAGCTGCTTCCCCAGCTGGGGTGAAGTGCTCAATGCCTCCTTGTCTGCCAGGCTGTACCATGACACAGAATTAAGCATGTCCAGATAGGAACACACCCTCTGAATTGCTGCTAGTTCTGGAACGTAGAAGGTTCTCTTTAAAAGTTCTATAGGATCAGGATAGAGAACCGGTCCCACTTGCTTGTTCCGTAGCTGTACAATGACCCTCGACTCTTACCAGCTTTCTTTCATTTTTTTAAAAAATGCATTTATTCACTCACTTACTCATGAAGCATCTGCTTTGGTTTAGTCCTGGGGAGCCCATGCTTTCTATTAGGGACCAAATAGATGTCCAGTGAAGCAAATCCACCAACAATCACAGGATATGAGACGAAGGAAAATAATCCTGTGTCCCGACTTTATGTCCTGGGTGACCTGGTGTTGTGATGTATGAACACCTGCTACCTGACACCTGACACCTGACACCTGACACCTGACACCTGACACTGAGACAGTGTAGTGAAAAAGGAATGGAGAATCTACTATGCCTTTCTGAGAATTTGACCAGCACTAAGTGTTCATTGTAATCCCAGTACTATAGAAGCTGCATTATGTGTGCATCTAAGTGGTAACCAGGCTATGTGAAAAGGAAAGGCTGTTGGTAAACACTGGGAGTTGGAAGACATAATTTGGGGAGAAGGTCCCAAAATTTAAGAATTCACCTATATGATTCTAATATTGACAAGGGAGCAACAACAGATGGCCTTGAAGACTGGGGATCCAATTCCAGGCTTAGGGAAAGCCTAAGAGTTATTGGTAGTAATTGTGACTCTAAGAGTCCCAGAGCCATGCTCCTGTTTAAGAGAGAAGAAGGCAGCCACTGCTAGAGCTGTGACACATCAGAGGGGAGGAAAGTAGGGACCTGCCACATTCTCCTGCTTGCTGCCCTCAACCAAGGCAGCCTGGGCATGTCCTGATTCATGATGTAGACCAGTTTCTTGGCAAGTAGAAAGTACGATGTTTATGACTGGAAGTGACCAGAGTAAAGGATCTATGGTCTAGAATGATGGTCTCAGTGTATCTGTAACCAGAACTTAACCATCACATTGGGAATTGATGAAATATGTAATTCAGTTAAATTAAATGTATAGAAATGGATAAAGAAAGGAAGGAAGGTCATTCCAGGATGAAAAAAAAAAAGGTTTGGGGAAAAGTGTAAAATACATAGAGGTCTTTTGGGATTTGAAATATTCTAGGAATTCTATATTCTGAGAAATGGGAGGGGGACATAGGAACCTAGAAAGCACATACAAAAATCTTGGATAGTTACATATATTAATAATTTATGCTTTATTATGAAGCAATGACATGAAACAATAACAGTCATAAAGGTGTACAGGGTGGGAGCATTCCACCTCTCTGTTCAGAAATCCACATGAGAATTTAACCTTTAGTAAGTTTAATATCAAGTGAAAGCTATTAGCTTATACCAGTCACATCTCACCAGGGAGGAGACACGTCTGGCTTTGGAGGGTACACGTGTGCAGATGGCATTCTATCTCATGTCTGAATGCCTGGGCTCTTGACCTAGTGTGATCCTGAGCACATAGCACATCATGTCCTAGTCACATCTATAAAACTGTGACAAAATTGGCACTGGCTAAACCTGGCATCAGGGCTCCTGCCCTTAACACAAACCTCAGAGGTTGAAGCAGGACGACCATGTGTTTGAATCCTATCTGAACCTGGCAGGCAGATGAAGTCTCCAAATTAAAAATAAAAGAAACTCGCTGTCTTTGTTAGGCTGGTTTGAAGAGAAAAGTGAACCAGTGAGATGATGCTTGATTGTGTATCTACTGTCATCGTTTCATGTCATGTCCATCTTTATAATAGCTACAGAGGTTGCTACTGCAACACCTGCAACTGCCTTTAAACATAAGAAAAGCATCCTGAAGAGCAGCCATGGAAAGCATTCAGGTTTAGAAAGGACTCAAGCAACACCACTGACCCTGAGCTACCGGCTCATCAAAATTGTCTCGGCTTTAGGAACAGGGAGATACTTCAGTGGATAAAGTGATTGACAAGCAAGTCTGAGGACCTGGGTTCAGATCCTTCACACGTGTGAACATTGGGTGGACTTGGCAGCCTAGTTGAAATTTCAACATTCTAGAGTACAGACACAGGAGATCCCAGAGCAAAGTAGTCATGTTATGAAGGAAACCGGCCCGCAGTTTCACTTCATACCGTGGGTGATTCACAAACTGGGGAAGTCGAGATTCTGTGAAGATAAGCGGGTTAGGAGAGACAAGGAACACACCAAGTAAAATGCTTATCAAGGTGTAATCTTTACTTAGTGAATCGGGATATTTATACCTGAGGCAAAACAGTCTTATGTCTTTTAGCATATAAGTGAGAACAGGGAACAAGCATATCAGTACATATCAGTCATGTAAATAAGCCCCTGCAAGCGAGGACTCCAAGCAGGAAAGCAGATTAAAGTTTTAGTTCATTTTGAATTCTGGGCTCCGGGTTCTGGCTTAATCCCTGGAGCTGACTCCAGACACCTGGTGGGCGGAGCCGAGCTGCTGCCTCAGGAGTTCAATTGAGTGGTCCCAATGAGGTCAGCAGGAACAGTACAATGTTAGCTTTATATTCATTCACACTCTGGATTCAATGGAGAGATCTTATGTCATTGAACTATGTGGACAGGTACCAAAAACAAACAAACAAAACAATGAAAACAGAACAAAACACACCAAAAAACCTAACTCTTGACATGAAAGCTATAGGCTTTCACGAAAAATCATAGTATGTGCATGTATGCATACACATTTACACACACCTGCAAACAGGGATACATACATACATCATAAACACAAAACAGTGGCCCCATCTGATATCCTAGAGCAAAAAAGACCTGAGCGGTCTTCATGGGCATTCCTATATAAGAAGTCTTATTGGTCTGATAGAGAATGTGCACACATTGGGAGTATTTCCAGCCCTTCACAGCCCCTGGTGACGTGTCACAGCACTGGAGAGGCAAGTTTTCATTGTCACGCCAGCTAAGGAGTCTCAGACCCAGGAGGAACAGACGATGAGGCCAGCTCCTGGATTGCCTGCTCTGATTCCCACTGCCATGAGTCAGGAACAGTTTCTGTCATGGTGTTACTGACACACATCCACACCAACAAGTTACTAGTACCATCCGATCTGACTCACTAGGCATAAACAGCAAACATGACTGCCAACACACACTCTGTTGTTGTGCCACGTGTTCCCTTGAATGAAAAGCACAATGGGTCACTGTACTTTCATGATCCTCGGCAAGAGGTTGAATTTCTTTTTATTTTTTCCTCTTTTCCATTCTCCTAGTGATTTCCACAGCACCACAGCACCCTAGCACCACAAGAGGCCCATGGCCTTCACGTATTCAGTGAAAAGAACTGATGGCAGAATGCTAGAGAAAGCACCAGTGTATGATGGGACATTCTGAATCTTGTCAAATTAAGTACTGATCACATATTAATTTTTAGTACTTCATCAGTCTGAGGTGAGACAGCATTGTCCTCTGTGAAGCTCTGCTGCTCTCCCCAGGATTTAACATCAAGGTCATTTTGAGGTCTCTGGACTAAGACTATATACCAGCTTTTTAGACTACCCATTGAGCTCTAAGATCAACATTTCTGAAAGAATTATACTTAATGGCTCTGCTGCCTACCTTTATCTGAAGAGAGGGAACTGTAGTCCCATCACACTGACTAAGCCACCCAAACCAACCATGGATATGGTCCTTGTTTCTTTCTACACTTTTGGGGCAGTAGATTTTCTCCATATAATCCACAAAACCCAACAGAGCAAAGAAGAACTACAAGGTACCAAGGCTTACCAGAGAAGACTTCGTGGCACCAACCACACAAGAGGATAAAGACCATGTGTAGCAAGAATACTCCAGAACTGCATGTGGGCCTGCTTGAGAACTACTTGATATTTAGATTGTCAGTCTCACCTCTATTCTGATGAAATCAGAATTGGGGGTCAGACACTTGGGCATTATCCAGCCCACTGAACAAGGTTGATGCCCATTCACTGTGGGAATCACAAATTTTGGGCATGTATGTTGAATCCTGTTAAAAGAGACAAGTGTAAAGTTACAAAAATCAAAATCTGTAGGGTGGAACACTAAAGAACTCAGGTTACAGATGCTGATCAAATTAATAGAGGCAGAACTGAGTGTCAAAATGGTGGCAGAAGGGTAATCTAAGACAGCAAGGTGTAGCCTGTCATTCATCATATGGACAAAGAGAAAAGAAAACATTAACTGCTTCAGAGCCCAGCAAATCCAAAAGGTATGTCCTGGCCCATGACTAAATAAAGTCGTTTAATGATTACAAAGCAGTTTCTTTGGGGAGCCAGAATGAATAAAGAGGCATAAACAGTCACCTTGAAGAGAGAAAAGAAACCTTGTGATGGATGACATGAGCATAGTGTGGGGCCCCTGAAGAACAGGTTAGGGACCAGTCTCTGAAATGGTGGTATGACCTCTAATAGCCATGTGACAAGCAGAGAAGTCTGGTGGCAGATATGACTGGATAATTGTTGGAGTTCTATCCTAGAATAGGAACTAGATATCAAGCCACCGTCTTATTACAAAAAAAGAACCTGCCAAAACCAGAGTATTAAGATGCTCACCTTTTTGCCTGGGGAGGAGTCTATTGTGCAAGCAATGCCCTGGCCTTCCTGCTTTGACACCATGTAAGCAAAGCTAAGGACATCCACAGTTTGGGGACTGTGCATAAAAGAAGGATTGCAGAGCCTAGTGTTCTAGCACAGCTCTGAAGGCTTGTCAGGGAATAAAAAAAGTGTTTATTCACTTACTGAAAAGAGCTACAACAAGGTGAGCACAGAAGCATAGCCCAATATCCCAGTACTCTGGAGGCTGAAGCAGAAGCACATGGGCTACTGTGGAGGTTCAAGGCTCTCTTGGATAACTTAGTTTAACTCTCATTATTTTTTTCTTAAAGAGAGAGGTTCTAAGGCAGTTGTCCTCAACCTTCCCAATGCTGTGATCTTTTAATATAGCTCCTCATGTTGTGGTTGCTGCCAACCATAAATTTTTCCTTGCTGCAGCTTCATAACTGTAACGGTGCTGCTGTTATGAATTATCTGATATTTCCAATGGTCTTAGGCAATGCTGTGAAAGAGTCACCCCCACCAAAGGAGTTGCAACCTACAGGTTGAGAACCACTGTTCTAAGGATACAGTTCAGTGACAGAGTGCCTGCCTAGCATGTATAAGGCCCTAAGTTTAACCTTCAATGTCACTAAATAACACTATGAATTTAAATATATATATATATATATATATATACATATATATATATATATATATATCAGGGTGGCCCAGCACCCTTCTTCCATTTATTCCCACATGAATTCTCTGTTCAGCCAGACAAGCCACCCTCATTTTCATGTTCCGTAAAGACTGGCACTTCTCCTGCCTCTAAGCCAAATTGTATGATGGGCCCAGGCAGGGTGTCTCTTCTCAGTTCCTTCCCTGCCCCCTTGTTTTCCTCCCTCTTAGCAAATCTGTCTCCTTGGTGTGTACTCGCTGTGTTTTGTGGATGTCTATTGTTACCCTGGGCTCTCCAGTTGGACCTGTGAAGACGATCAACCTCTCACAGTCCCGAAAGGTCACACAGTCATTCATACTTCATTTTCTAAACTTTATCAAACTAAATTGCTAATATAAAGGAAATATCATCTTATGATGTTGCGAGGAGATTTTGTTCCTTTATGTTTCTGCTAGGTGAGGAACTCACATTGGGGTTTCAGGACGACCGGGGAAGCACAAGGGTACCTAGACCTAGCAACGGAGGTCACTAGCATAGACTGAAAAATGAGGCAGGAGCTCCCTGCAGGCTGTGGCGGGAGGAGAATGAGGAAGAGAAGGGTCTCAGTGTGGGGCCCATTGTCTGTCTACCCATCTATTTCTCTATGTATCACAAAATTATGTTGCTACAGTACATTTTGAAATTGTACTGAGATAACACAGATGGTTCTGAACTTGTATGGTTCAGTTTTACAACAGTGCAAAAAGAAAAAAAAAGCCATATACATTCAGCAGAAATCCTACTTCAAATACTGAATTTTGTTTTCTTTTTTTTTCTTAATCATCAACATGTGGTTCTTAATCTATGTAACTGGGCAGTGGCAACGAGCCACTTCTCTACATCAGCTCTGCAGGGACAATGTGCAGACACTCCATAGGTGGCATGTTGCTCAACTTGGATGTTTCACTAAATATATTAAATGCATTTGAGGCCTAAGCTGCTTTCAACACACAATGAACTTGTGAGGGCATAGCTCTTTTGTAGGACAGGGAACATCTTTGTACTATTACATAGGGCATATTTCATTACATATTACATATTACATAGGACTATTACATATTAACTAGGACACCAGTTCAACCATGATAGGCAACCTCTACAAATGGTGGCTTACACAGGATGAAAGACTACCTCTATTGCTGGGGCACAGGTAACTCTTGGTAGAGTCTGGGAGCCAAACATCATCCTCAAGGTGGAAGCTATGTTAGCTCTCACCACCATCTGTAGAGTACAAGAAACAGTGAAAGATACAGAGGAGGAGGAAGAGCATGAGGAGAATAGGCCACCTGAGGAGCTACACTCCCTGCCGCCTGGCTCTCCTATTTTGTCCTTAGAAATCCTGAAGAGTGAAAGACTCTTCAGTGTACACACAATATTGCCCCTCTAATGGCCGCTGGCTATAAATTAGCTTCTCTTTGGGGGAATTGTTTGAGAGTTTTCTCTTCATGCTGAACTGTCACTGAACTGTCACCAGCACCTTGATTGTTCCCTGTCACTTTATAGCTGCATGTAAGCAAAGACTGAAAGAAGGGCAATCCAGAGACTGCTCCAACTGTGAATCCTTTCCATATTCAATCATCAAACCTAGACTCTATTGTGGATGTCAGCAAGTGCTGGCTGACAGGAGCCTGATATAGCTGTCTCCTGAAAGACTCTGACAGTGCCAACTAATACAGAAGTAGAGGCTCACAGCCATTCATTGGACTGAGCACAGGGTCCCCAATGAAGGAACTAGAGAAAGGACCCAAAGAGCTGAAGGGTTTGCAGCCCCTTAGGATGAACAACAATATGAACTAACTAGTACCCTCAGAGCTCCCAGGGACTAAACCATCAACCAAAGAGCACATGTGATGAGACTCATGGCTCCAGCAGCATATGTATAGCAGAGGATGGCCTAGTTGGTCATCATTGGGAGGAGAGGCCCTTGGTCCTGTGAAGATTTATGGCCCAGTGTAGGGGAATGCCAGGGTTAAGAAGTGGGAGAGGGTGGGTTGGTGAGCAGGAGGAAACAGGGTTTGTTTTTTGTTTTTGTTTTTGTTTTTTTGAGGGATAACCAGGAGAGGAGATATCATTTGAAAAATAAACTATCTAATAAAAAAATTAAAAAATCTGATACAAAGTCCCAGTACAATAATTTAAATATTCTAATAAGCCAAGAGAGAGCTAAGGGAGGGGAAAGGAAGGGCAGAAATTCAGAGACCTCACCCACAGCAGTGCCGACCCAGGTGCTTGAGAATATAATTTTATTCTTATACACTTAAAAAAAGAAAACAGAAATCACAAAAACATAGCCTTGTAAGTTAGCCACCCTCTCCAGACACAATGAAAACAAATACAGATTTGGTTCAATTGAAACATAATACTTGCACACTAACTTTGCTAATATTTATTCAAACATACCAT
Organism: Mastomys coucha; assembly: GCF_008632895.1. Lineage (NCBI taxonomy): Eukaryota > Metazoa > Chordata > Mammalia > Rodentia > Muridae > Mastomys > Mastomys coucha. The sequence goes on along the minus strand of NW_022196897.1, from coordinate 132,913,223 downwards.
TTTGGTTTTTTTTTTGTTTTGTTTTGTTTTTTTAATGAGTCCATACGTGGAGATTAGAGTTTTGCTATGGAAAACAATTAGTCTTGTTTCCATCCCTGACCACTTTTTGCACAAAAAACAAGTTTTGGGGTGGAAACAAACTGTTAAAGAATTGCAGAGATTAGGGTGTCGGCCTTTATGCTTTCCTTTGAGGCACAGTTAATTTGATTGCGTGGGCAGCCGGTGAGGTGAAATCGGTCTAGCAGACTGGACTCTCCATCATTGATCAACTTGGTTGTTTTTGTAAACTTGGCTTTATGGGGCCTAGGAAAACAGAGGGTTCGTTCCTTTCAAGAGGAATGATTCTAGAATGTATTCTATTTCCGGCATTCACCCTATGTGAAGATGATCAAAAATATGCGAATTGAAAAAAGAGAGAGAGAAAGAGATTGCACTGATGTCCTGAACAGCACTGCCTGCTCCACTGAGGGCAATGTTTTCCCTTCTCCTATAATCAAGCTTCAAAGGCTCTAACAGACAATGGCTAAGTCATCCCAGATGGTGGCCCAGACGCAGAGAAAAGGAAGAGCCACATGACCCAGCTACAACGTGCAGGATGAGTTTCCTGTGTCCACCAGGAGGGTGAGGCAGGCTGGCCAGACAGGAGCTGCAGACACACAGAGCATGCTGGAAGCCTCACAGTGAGCCAATTGAGAGGGCTCATTCAGATGCCAGTTGAGCAACGGGCACTGCCAAGGCTTTGCTCCTTTGCAGCTGCAACTCGTATTCATTAGCCTGCTGGGCCTGGTGCTACGGAGGCACAATGTGAAATGCATTAAATCAGCGGGGCCCTGCTTTCCAAGAATTTATGTTTTCTTTTTAAATTTTTTTTTCGCGGCCACGTTGGGCCCCCAAAAGGTTTGCGCCAGACTGCCTTCTCCGTGCTGTAGCCCCAGGCTGCATTTTAACCAGGTAACCCTCAAACAGGGGAGGCCTCATCATCCCCATCCAGCTAGAGAGCCACGAGGAATGTGTTTTGCTTAAAAGCAAATCCTGAGATGTAAGGTGTAAGCAGAAAGTGATTTTTTTATTCCCCCCAAAATTTGACTGCCATAGAAGAATTTCTCAGAGAATTGGGTCTAATGCGAGCTTTCTAAACAAGAGGCGATTTACACAAGGACTATTCATACTTTTTTTTTCTGAGAATTCGTCTATTGTGTAGAATTAAATACAACCATATTGTTAGAGTCAACATAATTATATCAGTTATTTCATATAATAAAAACCACCAGTTTCATTGTGTCTTCTGGTTGACAAAGCGCTTTCCTAACTGATTCTACAAGTGTCCACTGAAGTAGTTAAGGGTTCCCCATCCAACACACACTAAGGAAGAAAGTTGAAGCTTTAGAGAGGTTAAGTACCTTATTCAGGTTGCATAGCTGGCAGGTGACAGAAGTGGGACCCTTTTCTCTGACTTTCCTCTCATTCTAGCTTTTATACCTTGTAACCAGAGTGGCCATGTGTCCTAGCAAGTTGCCCAGGAATGTCCCTAAGTAAGCCTTTGTCCCAGAACAAGCTTGCTAGCCGTATCTTCTTTTATTGCCCTAACTGACCCAGTCTGGATGCTAAATGATACTTTGAAGCTAAATTACATCCAAAGTGTTGGATGCCCTGAGTCTTGCAGACTCTTAAGCTTCATCCTGGTGTCCCATGAGGGCTGGAAAGAGTAAAGGGTGGAAGATAGCAAACAAGCACTGGAATACTTCCTTGCTCTTCTGTCCCAGTCTAAGCTGCTATCTGCTTCCAGAACTCTAGGTGTTTTGTTTCGGTTTTTTTGTTTGTTTTTTGTTTTTTTGTTTTTGTTGTTGTTATTGTTGTTATTTTGATACAATATAGAAAATGGACGCCATTTTTCTAAAAGGGTGGAAAACCTTTTATCTATAAATATAGTAGAAGCTACTGTGGGGGTGGGACACACTATTCAATTTACTATTGAGAGTGGAGAATAATGGGCGCTAATGACATTAAGAGACTTTGGCACTCAAAAAACAAACAAACAAACAAACAAAAACAAAGAAAAACCTAGCAAAACTCAGCTGTCCCACCATTCTCAACTCTTACAGTTGCTATGAAGTGAAAATCCCACTCAAATTGCTATAAAGAAAAACATAGTGAACAAGATGAGGTTGAGGATACAGGAGACACTGTGCTTACAGACAGATTTCCTGGATTGCCTTGGCTGTCTGCATTTGCCTGGCTGCCCATGAGGATGTTGGGTGGTTCTCTCCAGCTGCATCTCCCCACAAGGCAGGGATTGGGTTGGACCAACAATTGTACCAAGAGATTTATTGATGGTCCCTGATTTTTACATGCCTTTCCTCTCCATTCCAAACATGCTCAGATTGGCCTCCTCAGCTGTGTAGCAATCTGCACGTGAGGGGTATGCTGTCTGGAAACTGCTGCAGGAAGGTGGAGGAGGAGAAGCTGCCCAGAGGAAGTCTGTGATGTGGGGCAGAAGACAGAGGTGGAATTTTTTAGCCAATGCAGCATCTCTCCCCTTCCGTGCTACTCAAAGGGTCAGAGCTATTCTGAGAATCTGAAGTCCTCACCTCCCTTTGCTATCCTTAGCCTAGAACTTTCCCTATGTTCATCTCCACGGTGAAAACCTGTCTCTTTTTTATTTTGGCTTCGTCAGTTTTGCTACAGGTCTGTCAAGTTACTAGGATTTTTTTTAAAAGAATCAACTTTTGTTTTTATTAATTTTCTCCTTTGGTTTTTCTTCCCAATTTCATTAAATTCTGATCTTGAACTCTTTTCTGCCTATTGGCTTCAGAGATGTTGTTTTTTTCTTCTTTGAAAATGCTACAAACTTTTTCTGAAAACCGATTTGCCTGTTCCTCCAAAATTTGACATGCTTTATTTTTTCTTTCATTCAGATCAAGGTCTATTTTTATGTTTCTCCTGAAACCTTGTCTTTCATATATTGGTTATGTGTGGCTTAATTTCCAAAGGGCAGAGGACTTCCTTCTATGTTCATGATATTGGTTTCGAGCTGACTTCCACTTGTGGCCTCAGAATATTTGGTACTTTGAACAATTAAATCTGAATTTACTGAGATGTGTTCTCTGACCCCCGATGCGATCTGGCTTGGTAACTGCACATTTGAGCAGAGTATGTATTTGCTGTATGCCAGTAGCACTGACTATACATGTCAATCTGATCGAGTTGTTTAAGAGTGCTTTCCAGTCTACCTTCTTCTTAGCATACATTAATTGTGCAAAATGGTGTGTTTCATCTAGATATCTTCATATGCGTAAATAACCTGCTACTACTGTATTTACCCCAATTCCCCTCTTTAATCTTTATGCATGTCCTCTTCTATAGTAATCTTTTAATAGTACCTCTTTCTTTTTATGCAATATTTATGTGCATGTGCATATGTGTATTTGTGTGCCTGTGTGTTGGTGTACATATAATCTAGATATCTGGATTCCATATGAGAGAGAAAATAGGATTAGTGATGATTATCAACTTTCTGAGTGAAAGTGCAAGACTTTCTGAATCTAGCTTGTTTCACACCATGTGAGGATCACTAGTTCTTTTTTCCTGCAACAATGTTAATTTTGTGCTCAATGGATAAATAAAACATTATTGGGAATATATACACTACATTTTCATTATGCATTTACCCATTGGTGAAGTTATTTCATGACTTAACTCACATGATAAGTATTTCTGTTTTTACTTCTATATCATGTAAGTCTTACATGGATGGGGACAAGGGGGACGAAATGTCTGACAAGGACTTGTCTAGGTTTTCAATTCTCTTAGTTATATTAGTTTTACTTCACACATTCTGAAAGTCTTTTTATGACTTCTTGTGAAGTGGCTGCTTTATGTCTATATAATGTTTCTATCATTGGCAATTGAGTGTGAAGTACACACTTTCAGGTATCTTTTTGTAAGCATTTGATGGCATGTCTACTTTCATCTACATTGGGTTCTGACTGTTCTTTCATGCCTGGAGGACAGTTTCACTGGGTATAAAATGCTTTCCTACCATATATCTTTCTGCATTTGAAAGCTTGATTCCTTGCCCCTGGATCCCGCAGTTTCTTGAGTAATACAGGTGCTAGTATATCATTGCAGTTTATTAGCTGTGGGTATGCCTGAGCACCAAGCGCTGTGCTTTAAAATATATTGTATTTGATCAGAGTCTTAAATATTTTATTCTTTTCTCAAATGTGAAAGATCTTCATCCATTATTTTAAGTGTTTTCTCTTTACCACACACTCTCTCTTTTTCCTCTTTTATTGGACTTGGATGACATGGTTTTATTTTCCCATAGTAAACTTGATTATATTTTTCATCTTCCAATTGATCTCTTTGATATTTAGGTTAAACAAATATATTTGGAGTTGTCTCTATTTTTAATGGTCTTTCTCTTTCATCTCTTTACTACTATTAAATCCCTCAAGTGGGTTTCTGTTCAAGTAACTTCTCTTTGCTTGCTTAGGTTTTCTATTTTCTCACTCATTTAAAGAGTGTTTGTAGTTGATTTTCACCTGCTTTGCAACATTTGTGAGAGAACTCTAGCATAGCAATAGTGGACACATGCACTGGGGAAACAGAAAAAAATTAAATAGGGCCTATGGATTGGATATAATATTGTACCTGTTAACTTTGCTGATTCCATAACTGCCTTGTGTTTACATGAAGGAATATTATTGATGGGCTTGAGCTAGATAAAATCAAATTCAACGTACACTTTCCAATAAGGCTACCTCATCCTTAGTTTCTCCTTCTATAAGATGGTGTGATAATACAACCCATCCCATAGAGTTGACTGGTAAGAGAACATAGGCTGTATGAGAATTCCCAACAGTCAGTCTACTGTAAACGCTGAATCTAAGGAGATAGACAGTACCAACTTTACCTGCCACACAAATCATGCTTGCATTCGGCACCACACAAGTCTCATTAAAAACACAGAAAAATAGGAAGTAAATACAGTCCATGGAAGAAACCTACACTGGACCAGAGAGAACTTTCAAGTGAAAACACTCTGGGGTGGGGACAGGAGCACTAACTTCTCAAGTTCTCCTGCAGTGTTCTGGTTCTGGAACAGCGTCTTATAGCAGAGATACAACCTAGGCCACAGAGGCTGTTTTAGTGTTTCAGTGGCCACATTAGAAAGTAAAAGAAAACAGGTGAAATTAATCCATTGTAAATGATATATAGCACAGCATAGTCTATCCCTTATCGTTTCCATATGTGGTCAAGTTTCAGAACTATCAATGACACATGTTAAAATCTCGTAAGCTTTTTTTGACACCAAGTCTCTAAAACCTACTGACTTCCACAGTGACAGCATTTCTCAATTAAGATGACAATGTTTTATCAGAAATCCCATCTTTACATGGATTTTATAAAATTGACATTTGTCCAGGTCCTACACTTCACCTGTTCAAAATGTCCTCATAAGTATTCATTGAGTGAATTCAATCCTTAGATTTGAATGTAAGAATTAAATAACTTCATACAGATGAAGTGCCTCAGTTGTAAACTTCTTTTGCAGTTGCTTGGCATCACATGATCAGAAGTCTGTTGAACAAAGTGACACTATTGTTAACACAGAGACTTCCAGGGGGCTTCAAGACCTTGTGTGTGAATTCCATTCACTTTCCCTTAGTGTGAGTCTGTGAAAGTCCAACTGTGATAAATAGGAAGTGAAATATCACCTTTCTTTCCCAATGATGGCACTTGAATCATGTTAGAAACACTTCTTACCTCAAACAAAATCTCCCAGCATTCTCTTATATTATCCATTATACCAATGACTCTACGACTGACTACTCATTACTGCAATGCTTTCTGTCATGGATCCTGTGCATAACAGAGTACTCCAGACAGGACATTTGCAGTGTCTTTCTATAGCACAAGGTACCAACCTACACAGGGGAGCACCAGGATTGAGATAGGAAATGGCGGTAAGAGTCAGGAGCATATGCAACATCATCCTTTTAGGACAGAGATTTTCAACTTGTGGGTTATGACCGCTTTGCAAACTTCTACCTCTAAAAATATTTACATTATGATTCATAACAGAAATAAATTTTCAGTTATGAAGTAGCCACAAAAATAAATTTCTGGTTGGGAGTCACCACAACATGAAGAGTTGTGTTAAAGAATGACAATGACAGCATTAGGATTGGTGAGAACCACTGTCTTAGAAGGTTGTCCTCACAACTAGGAACATCTCAGTCAGGAAGCCCCAAACGAATTGCAGGCTTTGCAGTTTCTCACCCTGAGTCCTGCCCTGGTCCTTCAGCCAACAACACCCAGCTAGCATTCAGTCTTTGGCCAGAGGCTAGAAACATCAGTGGCCATAGGACTCAGGGAATGAGGAGAGCTGGGAGGTACCTGGAGGGCTTCCTAGCATTGAACTTTCATGAGGTGAAAGAAAAATCCTACAAACCTGACACATCACATGCATACACACACGCACACACACACACACACACCAGTAGGATAGAGAACAGTAGTGATACCTGAGAGTGAACTTAGCACTATTGGAGCTGTAGGAATATGAAACACACTCATTCATTCATTCAGCAAACATTTAATCAGACAGCAAGTACCAATAATACTTATGGGGAAAAAAGGAATTTCTTGCCTCCTGAAAGATCGGTCAAGACAGCACAACTGTCAAGACAGCACAGCAGTCACTCTCTGGGTCCTGGGGTAGAAATCAAAGGGAACTGCAGAGGGCTGGGAATCCCGTAGCATTTCCTGGAAGAAGAAGCCAGACAGACTTTGCTGACTATTGTCAAGCTGGCACCAGGCCTGTCCCTAAGACAGAGGATTTGTAGTAACCTTCCTGAGCAGGTCTGAGTTGAATGCCGTTCAGTTATGCTAAACTTCAGAGACCTGGGAAGGCATGGCAGAAACCAAAGACTGTATCTTTACAGGTTCTGCATATCTAGTAGGATTCGAGCTGTCATAACATGACTCAGTGTGTTTCAGACAATGCAGTAATAAAGCAGTGGTTCTCAACGTGCTTGTCATGATGCCCTCAGAGGTAGCATATTAGACACCCTGCATATCAGATATTTACCTCACAACAGTAGCAAAACTATAGTTATGGAGAATCAATGAAAATAATAATTTGGTTGGGGGGTCACCACAGCATGAGGAACTGTATTAAAGGGTCACAACATTAGGGAAGTTGAGAACCACTGTAACAGAGCATGAGCACCTATTTCCAACCCAGCTAGCTATACAACAGGAATGTTTGAGATTCAGTGTCTCTATAAACCAAGTTCAAAGTTTCCTTCAGAATATAATAACTAAGAAATACCACTCAGTGGAGTGTCCATGAGCCCAAGTCATTCATAGCACTTCATTTGCCTAGAGCATAATAAAATCCACTCTGCACATGAGGTATCTGAAGGGCTGGCTCCACTTACTTACGTTTGGATAAGTAGCATAGAACCATGGCTAGAACCTAGGGCTGTGTGTCTGCCAGTGTGTGTGTGTGTGTGTGTATGTGTGTGTGTGTGTGTGTGTGAGAGAGAGAGAGAGAGAGAGAGAGAGAGAGACAGAGACAGAGACACAGACAGAGAGATAGAGAGACAGAAAGAGAGAGACAGAGAGACAGAGAGACAGAAAGAGAGAGACAGAGACAGAGACAGAGAGACTGGGGATAAAACCTAGGGACTTAAGAATCCCAGGTTTTTATCCTAAGCTGCATCCCTACCCTCTCAAATCTGTTTTCTTAACCACAGCTAGTATTATACTCAGTCGAATTATTTTAACATTACACACAAGCCCGTCCACCTAACTAGAGGAATGGAGACAGAGGGGAAAAATCACAGCCAAAAGGTTAAGACTTGTTCATTTTGACTTCACTACAGTCAACCCGGGATGCCACCCACAGTGGGTAATGATTAAATGTTGTATTGTAGAATGAATTCTTCTACACCATCATAAGACTTTTATCAGCTGTCCTAAAAATGTTAACTGTTCAGAATGACCTAATTGAGATAGCAGAGTGGTATATAAACACTTCAGAGCCATGTATTAGCACACTCAAGTCATTTCTTATGCCTACATGGTGATACACAGCAAATTAAATCCTTTTGTAGCAATGGGAGCAAGGTTGAACTGACTTTAAATTCTAGCTCTGTCACTCACAAGTTTTGTGAACTTAAGAAAATTGCCTCATCCCTCTGAACCTTAGCTGCCATCTCCAGAGTGACCTTCATCATGTGCCTTTAGACTCTTGCTATGTCACTGAAAGATAAACTAGGTATAGAGGACACACCTCCAGCAAGGTCTCTGCCCCATAGCAAGATGGAAAATAAAATAAGACACAAAACAAAACAAAACACGATGAATTAGTCTGGAGAATATTCCCCAGCACAGAGATATATGATGATGATATATGAACGTTCACACACAGATATAAATAAGATGATGAATGAGTCTGGAGAATATTCCCCAGCACAGAGATATATGAAGGAATGTTCACACACAGATATAAATAAATAAATAAATAACCAGACGCTCATAGGCTAGAGAGAAGACTCAATGAGTAAAGTGTTTAATACAATTATGGAGACCTGAATTCAGATCTCCAAAAACCCATATAAAATCTGAGTGCAGCTGTGCATGCCTGTGCCCTCACTGCTTGGGGAGAGAGCTGAGATGGGTACTTCCCAAGGCTCCCTGAGCAGACAGTCAAGCCAAAGTGTAAGCTTCAGTTTCAGCTTCAGTTTCAGTTAAAAACAACAAAACAAAACAAAACAAAACAAAACAAAAAACAAGAAAAACTCCATCTTCAAAAAGTAACATTGACCCTGATCTGGATTCTGAGAGCTAGATTGAAGTGAAGAAAAGGCCCGGCCCTCCCCAGCACGCCCCAAGAAGTCAGAGGAGCACAGGTTCTCCCACCCAACTGCTCTGCCTCAGCAGGTTCCCTCCCAGCAGCTGATGTCTAAGGATCAGGATGAGCAAGAAGAACTAGACTTTCTGTTTGAGGAGGAGATGGAACAGATGGATGGGCAGAAGAATACCTTCACTGCCTGGTCTGAAGAGGACTCTGACTATGAAATTGATGAGCGGGATGTCAATAAGATCCTCATTGTCACTCAAACACCACCTTACATGAGTCGGCACCCTGGAGGGGACCTCACAGGCAACCACACTTCCCGTGCCAAGACGAGTGCTGAGCTGGCCAAGGTCATTAATGACGGACTCTTCTACTATGAACAAGACCTATGGACTGAGAAGTTTGAGCCTGAGTATTCACAGATCAAGCAAGAAGTCGAGAACTTCAAGAAAGTGAATATGATTAGTCGGGAGCAATTTGACACTCTGACCCCTGAGCCCCCTGTGGATCCTAACCAGGAGGTTCCTCCTGGGCCACCTCAGTTCCAACAAGTTCCTACTGATGCCCTGACCAACAAGCTGTTTGGTGCTCCCGAGCCATCTACCATTGCCTGTTCTCTACCAACCACTGTCTCAGAGTCTCCAAACTACCGAAATGCCAGGACTCCCCGCCCCGCACACCCTGGACTCCCTTGCTTCTTCCCCCTCACCCTCTCGCCCCACCCCAGAGACGCTGCTCACACCAGAAGAGACTATTGAAAGATGATTCATTTTATTTTTTTCTCTGACCTTTCCATCCTTGGGAAAACAGAAAACAAAACAAAAACAAAACAAAACAAAAAAATAAATAAAAAATAAAAAAGAAAGAAAAGAAAAAAGAAGAGAGAAAAAAAGACAAAATCGACCACTTTTAAAAAAAAAAATGACAAAAAAAACCAGAGCCTACCTAATCCATAGAAAGTGATGTCTTTCCCCCTCCTTGGAATTTTTCTTCTGTTCTGGTTTTGAAAATAATATTTTTTTAAAAGTTGCCTTATTGTGGAACGGGAACCTGAACTAATGCCCAAATGCCTGTTTCCCTTGAGCCTCTGGAAGAGCGCCACCTGCCTGGGATGTCCCTGGGCTTGGACTGACTAGAATTTTCCTCGGGACTGAGTTGCATGTCCCGGGTCTCCTGCCTGGAGGCAAGAGAGTTTGGGCAGTTCTATCAGAGCTCCCAGGACACTCCTGCTGTTGCCTTGTCTGAAGCCAGTGTCCTGTGTATGCACACTGTTGACACTGTCCTTGTTCTGCTTGCTGTGCCTCACCAGGCCCGTCTTGCCCCTCCCTGCCCCGCCCTGCTCCGCCCTCGGAACCCCATGGCCAAGTTTGCTTCAGACTGTTGTAAACAGAATTGATCTTTCCTGGTACACACTTTTCCTCAGTCTGCACATCTCCCCAACCTCACAACAAGGGGATGAACACCCACTGATTGATGTCCACAGCTTAGATCTGTGTCTAACCTTAAAGACCTTTGACCTCAAGGAGGCTTGTATCAAAGAGGTGGAGGAAGGTACCTTTCTCTAAGGGTCTGGTGTGGTCTTCCCATCTTAATACCATCACCCCCTGCAAGCCATCTCTGCCCACCCTCTCTTTGGCCCTGCCTGGGATCGAGGGCAGAGAGGAACCAAGGGCTGGGGAATCCTGCCGTTCGATGAAGCGCCATGGCAGGAAGGTATATGTGGACATAGAGTGTACCTGACTTCTCTTCAAAAGCCACTGACTGCCCGAGCTGCACTTCAAATGCCAGAGAAGTAGCTGGAGGCTGCTGTCACCAGAGCTAAGGAGGGTGATGAAGGACTGAGCACACAGGCTGGGGAGATTTCATGCTCACCCCACATGGAACCTGGGCGGCACAAGGGGGTGTGCAGTCTTTTTGCTCAGTTAACTGAAACTTGTGTGACCCTCCTCACCACTGAGTTCCTCTAAAAAGTTGGGACTGGGACACAGCATCCCAGGTTGGCAAGAGCTTGCCCTCTGTTTTGGGGTACCTTGTTACTTTTAGCTCGTGCCTTGCCCTACTCTGTCCTCCCGGTACTTAGAAGGTGGGAATCCCTTGTCAGCTCCTGTGACTCGCTTGTCTCAAATAGGGGATCTGCTGCTGGGATCTGAGACCTTCTCCTGAGGCTGGTACCTGCTCTATGGTGCACCTTCACCAAACAGTGAGCTCTCTTCTTCCCTTCCCTTTCTCCTTTCCTTTCATCACTCAGCCCTATACTGTATATCCAGCACTCAGCCCTATACTGTATATCCATCACTCAGCCCTATACTGTATATCCAACACCACAGAACCTCAGGGCTTGAGGCCCAGTGTCAGGGAAGGTGGTTTCCATCTAGACAATCCAGGTTAGGTTTGCCATCCTCTCTCGGATCCTCCCAGGCCCTCTGAGGGAAGAAGCCCCTCTGGGGTGGGAAGGCGAGGCTATCATCTCAACACAGGCTGAGGAGGGGAGGGAGGGAGTGCATCTGTGTGTGTGTGTCTCTGTGTGTGTGTGTGTGTGTGTGTATTTTCTGTGACATGTTAAGAGTTGATGTTGCAGAGTAGTTTGCATCTTCACCTTCTGAAGACACTTGAATTTAGGACCGATGTATCTGTGACAAGTATGCCAGAAGTGGCTGGGGGCCACCAGAGCAAGCCACTTCTCCATCACCATCTTCCCATGGGATCCAAGGCCTAAGACCAAATGGAACTGCCTTCATCCTCTGCCTATGCAGGGTTGGTCATCCACCTGGCCCCAATAAGGGGCATATAGCCGTTTGCCCTCTGAGCCTCAGAGCAAATTTGCTACTCGAAGAGAAGGCTGCCTGGCCCTGCTCCAGTCTGGACCTCAGGTTCAGACAGATACTGAGCCCCATGTCAACTTGTTCAATGTTTTTGTTCTGTCCATCCTTCCCACTCCTTTTTGATAACATTTACAAAAGAAAGCAAGCTGCTTGGAAGGTCTGGATGTGAGGGAAAGTGCATGAAGACACGGCTAATGGTGGGGAGTGCTAGAGGCTCAGGTTACCTGGTCCCCCTGGATGGGACCTCAGAGTCTCTTGTTAAAGGGCCCCTAGGTTCTCCCTAGTTCCCACCTTCTCCTCCAGCCAAAGTGATGGCAGAGGCAGAAGAAAACTTTGAGCCTAGTTCTCAGGAAAGGAAAACATTCATGGGCTTTGCAGAGAAGGTTCCACCGTATGCTCATACATTGTCTTTACCATGTGCTAGGATATCAACAGGACAAAAAAATGTAAAATACTTGAATGAGCTTGTATTATAACATTAATATTATTGAGAGTGTCTGCTTCGGGCCTGAAGTGATTCATTCATTATTCTGGTCCTGCTCTAGTCCTTTGTAATTGGTAGTAATTATTATGCTTTTCTTTTTAATACAAAAAAAATGTATAAAAATAAAAACTTGAAAAGGCAAAAAAAAAAAAGCAACATTGAGATGAGGTCAAGAAAAGACATCTCAGCATCAGTCTCCTGCATAGGTAAGCATATGGGCACATGCACGCACATACACAAGCACAAGCACATGAGTGCACACCTGTGCACACGCACTCTTTAAGCAAGAGTATGGTTTAGAGGTGAATGGGATTGGAACACAGATTACACTCAATGCTTTCTTCACAACACATTCATTGAGAAGTTGAATTTGAAAGCTGAGACAGGATGTCAGCCATCATTTGGAGAAACAGCACTGACTCCATGTCCAGAACTGCTTACCAAAATGGGTAAGAAATAACAGAAAGGAGTAGGGAGCAGGTAACCACAATGGGATACAGACGGGCACAAGAGTCGGAGTTTGAGCTATGCAGTAGCAGCCTGCAAACATTTTCCACAAAGGATCATATGGCAAATACTTTTGGCACTGTAGAACATACACTTTTTGTCCCAACCACTCAAGGGGCAGTGTATGAGCTGGTACCCTAAACCACTGCTGGATCCATCAGATAAGAATCCCTGGGGAAGGAATGAGGAAAATGCCTCTGGGAAAAACAAACAAACAAACAAACAAACAAAAAACAAGTCTTGATTCACATAGGTTAGGAGCCATTCTTCTGAATGCAGACAGGGACTATGACCATCACTGATGCTGAGTAACAACCATAAAAACAAATACAGGGATATATAAATGTGAGATGTGATGTAAATTTGAAGCTGAAGAAGAGGAAGTGTTGTGGAAAGCTTTGGTTTGGACAGTGTCCATCCATAGGCAAAAATTAAGAGCTGCCAGCATGACACTACTAAGACAAGGCAATCTCAAAGAGCCTGAGTTCCTTGAGATTCAGGGATTGGGGGATGCTATGTGGGAATAGGAACAAGGTGGCCTACACTCAGAGCACCTATTCTTCAAACAAGAGATTTTTTCCTTTGTTGCATAAATTAGTTGCTCAGTGACTTTGAACACATTGTATTGCACCATCCATCTTGGAAGCAAATTTAAGCCTCAGTACCCCAACAGAGCAGAACATGTACTCTCTTTCTTAAGGCACCCTATAAATGACATCCCTGAAGCTCAGTAGGAACTTTGTGCTTGGAGGATGCACATGGCTGAGGGATCCTCTAGAGAATAAATCCACATCTTATAAAGCACACTTGTGGAGCTGATCATGAAGAGGCCAAAAATCACATACCCAATTTTAATAAAGTAATCACATCTAAATAAAACAAAGATATATTACCTCTAATCAATTCTTCAGAAGCAGATGTACACACACACACACACACACACACACACATGCATGCACAAAGAGAGAGATTCAGAAATTATTCTGATTGTAATGACCACCAGAGCATGTTCCAAAAATATAAACATATGATCATGCACTCATGCCTTTATAATGTTAAATAAGAAACAGGCCATATGTTTATGATTAAGCTTGAATTTGGAATTAAGGTATTTTGGAGACTGGATTGAGTAGCAAATCATTAACACAGAATTACCTCTCAAGAACATCATATAATAACATGAAACATGATACTAGCCCAACCCCGTGGTTCTCCAAATGGTGTGTGAAGAAGGTGAGATGTGGTCCACATTCCCTGAGCACCTGAAGAATTCTGTCCCTAGATACTTCCCATGACTAACTTCCATATTTCTTCATTTCCAAAAGTGTATATTTGTGTGACCACTTTCAATTATAATTATTGCCTATATAAGAAGATCAAAGTCACATGGAGAGAGAGCCAGTTGAGATTCTGAACCCTTCTACACTTTAAAAAAGCAGAGGAAAGGCCTGAAGAGATAGATCAGTCAAGACCTCTTTTTGTTCTTGCAGAGGACCAGGGTTCCGTTCATAGCACCCATATGGCCACTCCAACCATCAAAGGCACTGTGTACATGTGGTACATATAATTGCACATGATACACATAAATTCATGTATTTGAAACATTCATACATATTTTTTAAAAAGAAGCAAGTAAGCAGAAATGAAACAAGGATGCAAAGATATTTCTGTGCATAAATTCACTCTAAAACTTTAAGGTTTTCTTCATATTTACTTATATGGTAATTGCTACAGACCTTCACTGGATATTTTTCAAATTCACAAATTATGTTAATATGCTAATAATTGACTCTCATCTCCACAAATTTCCAGAGGTCATTAAATCTTATTGTCGTGAGAAGTTTAAGCAAAATTCTCCCTATGTTCTACTGAGAATAGCATTAGAGGTGAATAGAGAAAGGCTCAGGTTGTTATTCAGTTCTCCTGAGTAAGTAGACAGCTAATTTTCCAGGCAGCCCAATGTATGCATGTTCTAGGTCTGATCCTCTATCCCATGTCAGCTTTCTTCAACCCAGACTCATCCCAGAATCTAATAGCTAAGATCTTTACAGTTGATGCAGCTATCCATATGGACTTGGGAGTTTTTCTGACCTAGCACACACCTAAAGTACAAAACTAATGGTGTGCATCTTCAAAAGAATGCTATTCAGGCTTACCACTGCCAATTCAGGGGTATAAGGTAGTATTTATGATAGCTTAGCTTTCATTCACGAGGTAGGGATGAAGAAAGCATGTTCATAAATGATGCTAAATGATAGCCATTTTACAAACTTCAACTGGCATTATGTGGCCTGTGACAGGAACCTGGCTGTTACCTGGGCTTTGGTTTCTGTTGCAAAACTCGACTTCTTAGTTCCTGCTGCAGGTTTAAAAACAAAAAGGGCTACACAGGTAGAAGGTCATTAAGAGAGAACCCATTACCACTCCTCTGCAAAAGGGACATAATATTGAAGCAACTTCCAATGACTCATCCTTAAATCCATATATTACTGTACCTCTAAAACTCCCCAACAGAGAAGATTATTTTTCAGTACTTATCAATTAACACAGAGACCAGCAGCTGCTCAAGGAGTAGAGAATCAGAGACCAGACCTTCCTAAATAAAGCCTCTAGATTACACCCACCCTTCCAAAGCTCAGGATCCTTGTAGAAGAGGGAATGAAAAGATCTTGAGAGCCAGGGGTGGTAGGTAACTCCAACAATATTTTCTAGACACAATGGGCCTGATACACATATGACCTTGCAGCAGTTATGACAACATGCACAGACGTGTGCAAGCTCAAGCCAGGCAAATTGCAGTATAAAGGTAGAAGTGGGCATGAAGTCCCACTCCAACTGAGGAGCTATTAGTAAATAATAGCTACTCAGGAAGGGAGAGTCAGATTTCTTCAGGGATGTGGCCACTCTATGTTGACCATGTTCCAATGGACACCCACACATAGAAGAGTATTTGAGCCACGTATGTTGGACTTAATGGGGATGGGAAGGGTGCAAACAAACACCAGCAAGGACAACAAAACAAGAGCCCACAGTTCAGTGAGTGTGGAAGCAGGTGATTCTGGGAAGAGTTGGGGAAGGCATGAATCTGATCAAATTATAATATATGAAATTCTCAAAGAATTCAAAGAAACTTTTAAAAAGATAAGGTCTTACTATATAGCCTTGGGGATTAGCTTCTAGGACCAGATTCCATCCTTATTTGTAACCACAGCTGAAGGTACTGCCCAGGAGCTGGCCTGCCATAGGCAGCACATGATCATTAGCCTGGCTACTATTGTTTGTTAGCCTCCATCTCTTGCCCCATGTGGACATGGTCCCCAAAGGGAAGTTCAGCACATTTCATTCCACTTTTTGGTTATAAGTCAAACACTGGACCAAGGCTTTAATTCTTTTGCTTTCAAAACTGAAGCAACATCTCCCACCACACTGACCTCAAAGCTACAAATACATTTCAGCTTTGAGTCTTATACTAATTGTCATGTTTTAGAAACACAAACATTGAAAAATAAGCTACTTTGTTCCATTTTTCAATCTAATATTTTATCTAATAAAAATTCCTTTATTTTGTATCCCAAAAGTCTATGTAAAATTATAACTGTGTCTCTTTACAAATTATTTTGATTGTGTAAAAATGCCCACTTCCTCTTCCCTTTCTTTGGTAGGGCTTCTCTTGCTAGCAAGGTTTAACAGCTCCAGGTTTTGGGGTTTGGGTATTTTGTTTGTTTGTTTGTTTATTCCTTTGTAGACTCTATCACCTTTGCCATTGATCCCAACCCTTAATATCAATATCTTCACTGAGAACTTGAGACCTATGTATTCATGCATAAATGTATATAACTATGTGTATTTATATATTTTATTTTAAATTATGTTTATATTTATTAGCTTAAGAGAACTAAAGCTAGGGCCTACTTCATTCTATACTCAGTATTCTGTCCACTGGGAATTCCTTGTTACACTGATAGAGGGAAAGGGTGAAATCAGAGACAAGTGGCAAACCCTCCATCATTAGAGTCTAACAGTAAAACACACAAACCACTGAGTCAAACCTAGGGTGGGAGAGGCCTGTTTTAGAACCATACTGTGTTCTCCAAACTCTGTCAGGGGTCAAACACAATTTCTTAACCCAATGACATTTTATTAAAGTCTTCACAAATCTTGTTACAAGAATTCATCATATTTTCTGGATTAAAAAAATTGAAACAGTTCTTTCAAAATAACATTTTGATGAGTTGAGTGTAAATGAACTAGAAACACACGGATTAAATTTCCCTGGAAATACACATGGGTTTCAAAATTAAGGGGAATTAACTTCTCCAAATGTTTTCAATTTGCCTAACCTCAGAAGTTTGATGCATGGTTTCAGACAGTGGGCTTTGTGCCAATTTTGTGCATCCTTGCCAGGGTTCTACCTGGGAAAACATTTTATTTTCATCTATCCTTAGTCCTGATGGCTTAACAATATGACTAATCAGATAGGTAGGACCCTAAATTGTGCCATAAATATTATTTGAAATGAGCCCCCAGCCTAGGCATTGGCTCTTTGACTTTATACAGTACTGGGTATTAGGAAAGTCCAAAGCAAATGATGTTGTCATGAAACTTCTGAGGATGTTTGGCAGTTTTGATCTTTTATAAGTGACTCTTATTTTCATAGGATATTAGAAAAAATAGAAACTTAATTTAAGATGAAATTTGTTGACAAATTAAAATAGAAATTTTCTGATAACTTTTCCACTCCATTTCTTTTAGCTTTTATTTTTGGTACTGGGATTATTAAGTAGATGTAACGCCCTCCCCCCACACACATAGGAAAATATAAGCTTTAGTAATTACCCAGGAAGTCTACAAGATGGTGTACTACTTGAGTATATTAGTTACTTTTCTGTGATACAATAAGAACCATAATCTAGTTTACCCTTCACCCCAACTTTCATTTGCTTGATATGTTGCAGAGACAGAAGTCTATCATATGATCCTGAGTTTCAGGTTGACTTTTGGAGATGCGACCAATCACCCTTCAGCATATCACAGCTGAGCACAGAACTCTGGAGTAGATGGAAATGCCAGTGTGTTTCAAGGTAGTTGCGTTTTCATGTCCCACGTTCTTGACTCCTGAAGAAAGTTTGGAGTCTGTCTAAACTGACAGTCTATAACTGAATACCACAGAGTAAGTTATTTATTAAGAACAGATGGGGGACTGCAATCGGGATGTAAGGTGAATAAATAAATAAATTAATGGGGGGAAAAGGAACAAAGATTTATTCAGCACATGGTTCCACAGGCTGGAAAACCCATGGCAAAGAGATTACATCTGAGGAAGAACTTCTTGATAGTGGGGTCTCTTGGGAGAAGGCACAAGGCATCATTTAAGAAAAAAGACACAAAAATAGGAGTAAACTGGCTTGTATATACCCGCACTTGAGATGATCCTTTAAATCATGAAAGGATTAGTCCATTCTAATTGAGAGCAGAGTCCTCCGGAGCCTCTTAAAGATTCTACCTGCTCCTACCTTTTACCATCCCACAAAGAGAACTAAATTTCAAAGAGAGTTTATTTGGAGACATACTGTGTGAGACTTTTCCTAGGGAGACTGATATATAATGTCTACCTACCCCATATTGGCAACCCACAGCAGACCAAAATAAAAAGTACACTGAAGTCCAACTTGATGACTAAATGAATTTATCAGGGCTATTTTTAACAGGGCTATAGGTAAGGGGTTACTGGCATCAACAGGGATGACTCTAAGGCAATTGAATCATGAAAAAGCCCATACCATATCAGGCAGGTGATAACTCACAAAAGTTGTAAACCTCTCTACAACTTGCAAAGAACTCAACATAGCAGAGGACTTCCACTTAGTAACTTTGCTGTCTGAAAAGCCAGGCTCAAGGGCTATTTACTACTTCCATAACCTTCGGGAAGGGACCCTTGTGAGTCTTGTGAGCTTTATTAGACAAGGGAAGTTTGTTTACTCTCTATGTAATGAGCCTCCTCCTCCTTCCTTCCTTGAGGGAGTGTTTCAATTTGGAGGAAACTGTTGAACAACAAGGTATCATGCAGCCACGAGAATAAACTCAGTGACCCTGGGCTCCCACGGCAGTTTATAGAACCCACCAAGAAAGAATCAGAGCCTCTGAATGTTTTCCCGTCTCTGAGTGGTATGTCAGTCTCCTCTCTATGAATGCATGAAAACGGATTTGGCCAGCAAATACCTCCAGTGACCTGTTCTCCCCTGGAATATACCTCGGTTTGATTGTATAGGATCATGTATGCTGAGAAAGCCTTGTACATTTAAAATCAAAGTTAACAGGTGGAGAAACTTGAGGACTCTCTCTCTCTCCCTCCCTCCCTCCCTCCCTCCCTCC
>NW_022196897.1:132850672-132893578 GCF_008632895.1 Mastomys coucha | reverse complement strand
TCTGCATGTGTGTGTGTGCGCGTGTGTGTATATGTGTGTGTCTGTCTGTCAGTATGTCTCTGTCTCAGTGTGTGTCTCTGTCTCTCTGTCTCTGTTAGGCTTTCAGAAGCTTGACAACCAGAGAATAAGCCACTGTTGTATACAGATAAGGCCTGGAACAATCAAAGACAATTGTACAGAAATGGAGCTTCCCAGCACTGGTGAGTGCTAATTTGTTAATTAATTCTTCAGGGCATAGGGGTCTCCATGGTTGACCCAGAATCACCTTCTTATCCCATATAAAGGTTATGTGACATGTGTGCTGTTGAACCCCAGCCCAGACTTACCAAGCCAGAGACTATGGGGTGGAGCCTTGGCACCTGCCCCCTTACAAGCCTCCTTGCTCTGACTTGAGAATCATGTCTCTAGGGAAAGAAAAGAAATAGTAAAACAAAATCATAATTATCTATTGTAACTACTCATACAAATATGCAATAAATACCCAGCCAGTGAAGCCCATCTACAGTATCACAATGGTGCTTCCAGGTATTATTGTTCCCCTTGTTTCAAAAGATCTGAGTAACAGTCCGCTAATACAAACCAGATATGCCTCAATCCAGATGGACCGCATGAGTCATTTGGAAGCTTAGTCAGGGTTACCTGTGTGGGGTCTGCCCAGCTTCCTCTTCCCTTTTATCATGCCAGCACTGGGCCTGGATAACAGTGTTCTCCAGTTCAGGGTTATACATAGAACCCTCCTCTACTTTCAGAGTATAGATCCAAGTCTCAAAGAGAACTTGTCCAGTGAATGAATGTGACCTGACCACAAGCCAGTATTAACTTGTATGAAGACCAATACCTATTTCAGGGAAGGTTTCTAAGAAAATGGACATGATTTGTTTCTCAAAAATTAATTCCTCATCTCTTTGAAAATTAATCAATAATTTCTGCCTTGATGAGTTCTTGAATGAATTACTATGGCCTTTGGGTAATTATGATGTCAATGTCAGTTCATACTTTGGAGCAAGTGTGCAGCAGCCAGTGGTGGAGTTACTGATGATCAGGAGGCTGTGAGGGTGTGGCAGCAGTGGTATATGGGAAACTCTGTCTCTTCCTCTTAATTTCATTGAGAATCTAAAATTATTCTCAAAAAGCCTTTTAAATTTAAATTGCTCTTAAAAATGGATGTGGCCTGTGAATCTCCTGTATGTGTTGTGCAAATTTGGGCTCTGTTTGTGGGTGAGGGTGAATCTCCAAGTTCAGTATCTATCAGGAGCCCCAGAGATGCCCAGGCTGCTGGTCCACAGATCACACTCTGAGAACCAAGGATCTAGGAGAATTATGCTGATGACAGACACAAATTTGAGCTCCAGTTCTTGAAAACAATTTAGATAAAACAGGTGACAGAGAAGCTCATAAGTAAAGATATTTGTGGATTCATGAAGCTCATTAAGGACAATTAGAAATTTTTAATGTATTGAGGTGCATTAAGAGGAGAATGGAAGGGGCTGGAGAGATGGCTCAGGGCTTAAAAGCATTTACTGCCCTACCTAGTACCCACATCAAGCAGCCAGCAACCATATTTAGTTCTAGGGAATTTTCTGGCTTCTGTGGACCTTCATGCATGTGGTACACATACATGCAGGCTGAACACTCATATGCATAAAATAAATAAATCTAAAAAAATTTAGAAAGGGTAGGGAAAAGGGTGATTCTTTAGATATCTTTTGTTTAAACCAATAGTAAATCATTTAAGTCTAGCACATTTATTCACTTTCATTAGTTTGTAAACAATATATTTATATGAGTTTAAGATTTAAATATTTACAGTACTTAAAATATTCTATAATTTTGTTTGGAAAGTTGCAAAAATTAATTTTGTAAAATGTATTGTTTGATGGTTTCATACATGCATAAAATATGTTTGCACCAAAGCTACTGTCCAACTTCCTCCCTTAAAAATAAAACACCACCCAGTTTGTTATTATTGAAGAATTGAAGAACCACAGAACTTTTCTTCTTATAATGCAATCAGTCAAAATTTATTATTTGACTGTGTGATATTCTTTGGGTTTCTAAAACAATTCCCCAGGTTTTTTTCTCAAGGCTTTGTTTGCTGCTGAGCTTTTCTGAATCCTCCCGTATTGTCCTGGGTTCTCCTGCATCTTCCTGGATTGTCATTGGCCTTTCTGGATCCTCTTACATCTTTGTGGTGTTTAGTGTTTCAGGATTTGGTCTCCATTGTGGTCTTGTGTTTCTGCAAGATACTAGGTAAATTTGTTGAAATTTTTAACATGCAAAATGCTAATCTGTAAAACAAAAACAGTGGTTGCTTCTGCTCTTAAGGTTCCTGATCAACACAAATACACCTGTGTGAAGCAAGGAGTCCAAGCTGATGCCTAGTGTATTTACCAGGGATCTCTAGAGAAACAGAATTTGTAGCATGAATCTCTCTATGTAGATATAGAAAGGAGTTATTGGAATGACTCACAGGCTCCAGCTAGTCCTTCAAAGGCTGGCTGTGAAGGGGACGTCCAAGAATCCAGGAGTTGCTCAGTCCACAAGGCTGGATGGATACCTCAGCTTGTCATCAGTATGTGCTGGAATCCTGAATAAGTAGTCTCTAATGCCAGTGAAGGAATGGACTTGGCCATCAAGGTGAGAGCAAGCAAGCAAAGAGTAAAAGCTTCCTCCATCTACTTACATAGGCTTCAACCAGAAGGCACAACACACATTAAAGATGAGCGTCTTCTCACCTCAAGATCTGCATTAGAAATGTGGGTCTTCCCAACGCAAAGGTCCAGATTAGAAGTGCATTTTCCTTCTTCAAATAAAGCACAAAATTCCTCACAGGTGTGCCCCCAGTTTTGGGGTTTTCGTTTCAGATGTAGTTAAGTTCACAACCAAGAATCGCATCACACCTAGTAAGCATTGACTGTTACAGTGATTAAACACAGCTTAGTGCAACAGAATGACAGCTAGGGAGGAGATGGCTCCCAACATCCTCTTGCCCAGAGAATGAGCACACAACATTCACAGTGAGCCCTCCCAGTGATGCGGCTTCCTTGGTAGAGTGTAAGCCATTATGACACAGCATGGAGTTGTTCTTCCTTCCTCCTGTTCATTTGAGGCTGTCAAGCTAACAGATCACAGTATTAGCTTGGGGATCACCAGCTAGAGCTCACTCAGTCACCAACTGAAGTTTAAGTGTGCCGGGTAGGGGGAAAGCTGGGAGCATCTGTGTAAGGACAGGACTGGATTCATCATAGATGTTATCATCTGCAGCCAGGATTCTAGCTCACTATATCTCAATGGATGGCAACAGTTAAAATGTTGATTTCTTTTATCTGGAGCTACTTCCCAGGATGATGTGTACTAAATCATTTAATCCCCAATTAGAAAGCTAGGTTGCCACATATGCAACTTGGGCATCCAGGTCATTCCAAGCAAACTTCAGAATGTGGGAATCTTCCTGTGTGGCTGATCATTTAGTTGAAAATGAAAATGAAAAAATAATAAGGAATAACTATATTTTCCAATTAAATATGTTGATTTATTTATTTTTTTGAGATTTTCACACATGGAAACTTTCATTATATCATTTCCACCACTATATCTTTCTCTTCTAATTTATTCTATCTCCTTCTACTCTTTCTCAAATTCAGGACTTTTCTTAATCATTTTATTTATACATACATATTCTCCCTATATGTATAATCTATATTTATTATATATAATATAGCCATTGCCGCTGTCACCACAGAATTCACATTCTAAACACTCCAGATGATATATATGTATATATAAATATACATACAAAAATACAAATATATTTGTATATACATATATATTACATACACATATATACATATATACATGAGTGTTTAGAATATATATAAAATATCTTAAGTAGGTTTACAGTTTTGTGTTGGACTCACTCATAGTTATCTTGGGGTACATGTGGCCCAGGGCCTCAGGTTGGATACACCCAAGAGGGTCACTCCTCAGTGGTCTGTGCTTTCCTTAACCCAATTCCTGACAGGTGTGTGTCTGCCTATGGCAGACAGTAGAGAGGCCCCACTGGAAACCTAGCAAGGAGGGATCTCTAAGAGATTATTAGATGGACCTGCTTTTGCTGAATTGTTGATTTTCAATAAACAACCAAAGCATAACCAATAATGGCTGGTGTCAATCTGTAGAGCCACCCCTCAATTTTGACAGTATGGGCAGATTCTTTTTCGCAAAACAAAGGATCTACATCCCAGGAGTTCATAAATAGCCCCAAAGGTAGTGGGTGGGGCATCCTCATCATCGGGAGACTGCATCTGCACTTTGTTTTCCCTCCCACAAATTTTCATGTGGATTTTCTATGAATTACTATTGTCTCAATTTGGATTTTTATTGAATATTGCGCCTCTGCATCTAGAGCTGTTAGTAGCAACATGGGTTCTCTCCTACCTTTACCATCCCTTCACTGTAGGTTGGGCACGATAGCCAAGGGAAGACATGACACACAGTTTTTCCTTTCTTGTTTTTCTGTTGCCTCCTATAGTATTCATCCGCCACAAGAACTTGCATCCAACTCTGAAGTTTATTTCACAGATCTTGGATTTTAGGCATTATGAGAAGGACAGTTAGCTGCTACCATTTAACATAAGGCTAACAGGTGATATGTGGAGATATAATAAAGAGCTAGTCATGAAAAAAAAAAAAACAGCCATCACACCTAGTAAGCATTGACTGTTAACATGATCATACACTGCTTAAAGCAGAAGAATGATGACAGCTAGGGAAGAGACTGCTCCCAACCTCATCATACACATACGTGTGTGTGTGTGTGTGTATTCCTAAATAATATACAACTTGCTCTGTTTGTACAAACTTACCTGTATGTATGTATTCAAGGATGACCATTCAGCATTGTATAACCAATTGGAGTGCTCTTCTCTAGGGAAGACTATTTTCTATTTTTACAATTTTCAGCACTCCTTGGTTGCCTGTATTTCTTTTTAAAACTCAGTTGATTACATCTGAAGCTATGAGATCAGCTTGATGCTATGAGACCCTACCACCAGATCAGGAAGAGCAGAATGAGGCCAGCATAAGACTGCTCACTGATGTAAAGTAGTAATTTCCATTGTCTTTCCCTCATAAAAATGTTAATTTTACCACAACTGAACTATAATGAAAATTTCTTTTACATTTTTACTAATACATAATTTATTCAAACTATGGGAATACAATCTAGTTTGAAACATTGTGAAAATTTGTGGTCAATGTTAATTAAGCAAAACATACAAGTTGCCTACTCAACAATTTAACACTGAGTGGTTAAGAACACTGCCTTTTCTTCCAGGTGACCTGGGTTCAGCACCCATATGGCACTGACAATCTGCTTACAACTCCAGTTCCAGGACATCTGATGTCCTTTTCTGGCCTTCAGGCTCTTGTGTGAACATGATGCACATGCATAAACTCAGGCACACACATACACAAAAAATAAATAAGTGATGGATAGATAGATAGATAGATAGATAGATAGATAGATAGATGTTTCAGAAAACAGTACACAAGAACATGTATTGTAAAATACAGCAAAAATAATCTAATTCAGGAAGGTAGTTACTCTTTGATAGGTCTGTCTGGATGGTGTGAAGGTACAAATGCTTCAGAGGGCTGGTAATATCTTGATTGGGTGTTTGTCATCCAAGACTATTCAATTCATGGGAAACTGCAGCTGAAACTAGTGATTTGTGTATTTTTTCCTAAGAACTTCTATTTACAAAATTTACTGCTGGTGCCCACTTTGTCTCATGATATCAGCATCAACTTGGTTTTTAGTTCTGGAGCCAACATTACGACCTTGACCTCTGATTAATTTCTATCCCAGCCTAAGCAGTTCTCAGAGCACCTAAACCACAACTCACCAAGTTATGGGAAGCCAGACTATCTAGCACTAGAAAAATCTAAAGAAGTAGACGTTGTGACTGGCAGGAGCTTTACAGATGGTTGAAGGCCTCTCAGTGGGTAACATTTCAATTGTCAACTCAGCAGAAGCATTTGCCACTGCTTTTTCCTTGCCATCTTGAAGGCAGAATGGAATTCTTGCAGCTATCAGTCAAATGCTATTTGATGAGGGAATGGGCATCCCACATGATAAAAAAAAAGGCAACATTTCTTCAAAACTCACCTTATATTATCTTATTTTTGTTAGTGTTTTAAATGTTCTTGCTGCTACTCAAACACTTTTGAGACAGGCACCCAAGGTTCCTCTTATCACTTTAACAATACCTTCAGCAAAACTTGACTAGACACAGCCTTCATAAGCAGCAATCGATGCTTCCCTCATCCAAGTGCATGTTTTCTTACAGGTTGTTCTCTGAATGTGATGCTGCAATGTGGTACTGAGGCACAGGAGATGGCTTGTCTTAACAGACTCAGCAGTCCAGCTCTGTTACTTGCCATGGTTGTCAGCTTTTCCTCTATCTCCTTTGGTTCCTTTCTTTCCTTCCCATTTACCTTCTGAGTCTTGCTGGCCTGCAGTAGATAATCTGATGTGGTAATAGGGACAAAGAAAGCTGAGACTGATTTGCTTATGACTTTCTATGTGTGCACATCATAAAATAACTGTCATAATGGTAAACATTTCACCTGTGTTGTTTACGGATCAGACCAATAAAATATATGGCAGGGAAGTGACAGGACCATAATTCCCCTACAAGTCATTGCTTTACACAATAAATATGTTTGGATTTCGTTAGCTCTTGTTTTAACACAATATTTTCTGAAAGTTCAACAGTTGATTTTCTGATTGTTTTCTTTACATGTATTTATGAAGTGTCTGGGACATGTTCTTCCCTACAAATGCAACAAAAGCGTCAAAAAAGCATCGCCATGAGTTTGCAACACACAGTCTACAGGAAGATGATGGCCTCTTCCTTAAAGGTCCCCATTTGTTTAATACAAGGAGGAAACTAGCAGATGATCAGCCTATCCAGCTGGCCCAGGAGCAAGTCTGGAAATTGGACTGCGGCCAGGGAGAAGGGATGATTCCATGTCACTTGTCCTAAGCACTGGAAACAAAAGTGTTTCACCCAAAGGCTAAGATGTTTTGGAGGTCCTGGGGATGCTAGAATTACACAGACAACTCATGAGTGGAGAGAACATGCATAGCAGAGCTGGAGAAATAGTCAATTGATCTATAGAACCCTTTCTTGGGCTGAACAATCCATTTCCTTGTTTCTTTTGGTTCCAATCACTTGTTCTAGAGGTGTAAGAGAATTAACACAGGCTTCCTGCCTATAGTGCCCAAGGAGATGTTTACAATGTTTTAAAAAATGAAAATTCTAAAAGCTGTATATATATTTTTTAAAAGTACTGCTAACCAGACATGTATTCAGTGCTAGAATTATGACTAGTTACATTTTATTTAAAAGTTTTCAAAGGATTTGACTGACTTTTACAAAATTAAATTTTAAATGTCAGCTTTATTTAAACAATTTGAAAGTTCGAATAGGGCAAATCTATGATAATGGTGCTGACATGGTTAGTAAAGAAAAAGATGTAAGGCTGTAAATTTGGCTGAAAACCAGAAGCATTCTTTGTGCCATGCAGGGCACATGTTTTAAATTTGTTACTATGAGACATGACCCAGCTGGGCCAATAGCAATGACAGTCCTTGGGATGACTCAAAATTGTATATGACATTTTCTGGACTTGCCCCAAAATGGAACATCTTGATCAAACACTATCACTTCTGACTTTAGGAGTTCTCTCGGTCACATGGCATATGCTGCCCGAATGCTGATAAAGAAATCAGATTTAATTCAAACAAGACACAAATGAACTAGAGTTAAAAAGGAAGATGTTCAAATGAAGAAAATGTGATCTTTAAAAGAAAAATTAACTTTGAGTCTGCACTAGCCAGAGTCATTTGGCAGGAGCTGAGTTGCTACCTTATTAGCAATAGTTGATAAAAACAGATCCAATTTTGGCCATTTTATTTTTAAAAGGACTTCAAAATATAGATAAAATGTGGCCTTTCTTCCTAATTTAAAAGTGTGAAAGCTGTGGAGGAAAAAGAAAAGAATAAATAAATTAGAATAAGGAAACAAAACATTTGCAACTCAAAAGGGGAACCTTTAAATACAGATAAACCCAAATTAACTTTCTATGGAATATAGCTCCTGAATTCCATGGTATGGAATTCCATGGCATGGTAGCTCCACTATAAATCCAGCCTTGGAAGAAAGAAGGGATTCTCAGAGCAAGCAAGCAAGCCACACTAACTGTACTGTACACCCCGGTTTTGGCTGAAAGATCTGCCTCCAAATAAAAAGATGAAGGTGGGAGGGTGATTGAGAAAGAGTCTCAATATCAATCATGGGGCTTCACGTGTGCAGACACACATGTGAAGAAGAAAAAGGAATAGACAGACATACATACACATGAGAAGACGAAAAAGGGAAAGGACTCAATAGTTTAAACTGAATTCTAGATAGTTGGGGTTCTTTTATAATAGTCTAGCGTTATGTGGACTACAAATATCAAATGCATGAATTTGTTTGTTTGTTTGTTTGTTTGTTTGTTTTGGTTTTTTTTTTTTTTTTTTTTTTTTGGATACCAGGGATAGAACCAAGAGCCCTGTGAGTGCTAAACAAATATTCTAGCTCTAGGCTACCTTTCTAGGGCCTGTTCCATGAACTCACATAGCACTTTCTAGAAAGTGACACATTTTAAACATGACTACAATTTGTACAGTAAATTTAAAATTGAAATGATTTCTTGCTTGTCATATATGATGGTATCATCCTATTTGAACACAGCCTATACACTTCATTCATTACTTAATCATTCCAGTAGCACTTGATTCATGTTAAAAATCCATTTGTGTGGCTTTAGAAGAGGTATATCTCTCAAAATTGAAACTAACTTTAGTAGTTTATTGAAGAACAACAATGATTGGAGAGATTAACCAACTTAGCATTGTTTTCTATTAATAATAATAATAATAATAATAATAATAATAATAATAATGTCTTGACTAAGTCAGAATGAGGGGTTCCGTCAAGTTAAAAGCCAGGAATTTTTAAGGGTAAAAAAAAAATCTTATAATTCATGACTTCACACTTGATAAATTCCATAAATATTACTGGTAAATCCACAATAATAACTAAGTTCCATCATGTTTAATATTTGGTTGGCTTTTTGTCACATTAAAAGTCATAGTTTCTGGTTTACTATTACCATATACTCCTTGCTAATGCAGAATGTTATCTGTATTATTGGATGGTTCATCAATTTTATTCACTGTTTTTAGATGTTTTGTGCATGAGACATCCTTCCTACTTAGTTTCAAGCTTGCTGCTAAATTCCAATAATTCCTTATTTATTAATTAAAACTGTTTTGTGGTTCTGTATATGGACACCAGAAATTTATACACACTAGGCAGGTGCTCGTCCCTGAGATATATCCTCAACCATCAGTATAGGATCTACATCATTACCCCTGGGCTAGAGGGTCTCCATCCTCCTCAGTCTTGAACTACAGTATCTATACATATATAGCCCTTGATCTATAAAGTCTACAATCTGAGCCACTGGTCACCACATCACTCAGATTACCCTTGAATTTGCCCAGGCAGTACTCAAACTTAAAATGTTCTTTCTACCATCTGTCATATACTTGGGTTAAGGTATATATGGGCATTCTTAAAAAAAGTTTTTACTTTTTGATTGATGCATAATACTTCTATATATTTATATGGCACAAATCAATGTGTTTATTCATATATTCATTGTGAAATAACCAAGTTAGGTTAATTAACATAGATGTTGCCTCAAATATGTATTATTTCTTTGTGATAAGTACATTCAAAATATTCTTCTTGTGGCTATTTTGAAATAAAACGTGCTATAGTTAGCTATATGTACTCTCCTATGTTACTAAACACCCAAACTCATACCTCCTACCTAATCGTGACTTTGCACTTACCATCCACCCTACCCAGCCTCCATAGCTTCTTTTCTGTTCTCTATTTCTGTGTAAATAGCCACCCACAGTCATGAGATGCCTGTCACTGTGGTTCATTGTCTCATAAGTGAAGTCAGGTCCATACTGTTTCTGCACTGTCCCTAGCTACTCATTCTCCAGATTTCTCATGTCCCATACCCGTATCTCCTAGGAACTGTGGCTTTCTGGGTGTGTTATATGCTCTTCAATGAGTAAGATATGTTTGCTAAATACATTATCTACCCAGATCGCCATCCCTGACCACCTTCAATTCTGACATTATTCTTTCAGAAGCAAGGAGGGAAGCAAAGAGGGAGATAATCCAGACTTCAAGGTAATTGCTTCTCAAAACATGTGCAACTCTTTGATACAGTTCTTGGAGATCGGCTGGTTCACCTGGTCCCCAGAGCTTTGGGTACCTTTTCACTGGAGGATAAAGATGAATGAGCAAAATCTCCAGGCAAGCACAGATCTTGCACACTGGAGCTACACATCTGGTGCACATTTGGGGAGTGAGGAGATAAAGTAGAGAAGTAGAGGGGGAGAAATGGTCCCTTCTGAAAGTCAAGAATCCTGGTGGTCCCATGCTTATCAGATCTTCTGCAGTTGTTTTTCCCAGAAACCAATAGTGCTTTCATCAGAAATTTTGAAACACCCAGATCGACCCAAAGTTGGCACTGGGCAAGGTTTTAATTTGGTTCAGAAACTTCAAACCTACGAAATTGGACTGAGTTCTGACCCTCACAAAATGCACATTCCTTCAGAGGTCACTTGACTTCATCCACAAATAATCTGAGATAGAGCCCAGAGTTCCTGGTAATCGTTCTGCATGGGAAACCATGGAACTTCGATTTTGGGGAACCAGGCCTCCCCACATCATTTTGTGCATTCCTGTCTCACTGCTTAGGCCATTAGAAAGATGTGAAGATTCCCTTTTCTGTTGTAGTCCCAGCCTCCCTTTTCACACCTTTTCCTCTCACCCATCATCCTACACTTGAAGGGATTTGGTTATGTAATCTTATTGGCCCTGTGTTTCCAGACTGTGAACCTGGTTCTGATTAGCAGCCCCAAATCACTGGCAAACACCAATATAACCAGAATAAAAATAGACTAAAAATGATTGTTAAGACAAGTAACCATTTTTGTTAGCAAAGCTGTAGCCCAGTGATCATGATTTTCCTATGATTTTTAGTTGAACCCCATAAATACAGACATCAGAACATTCTAGAATTATATAAGCTCTTACAGCTGCCTTGCACACTAATGACAATAAATTTAGGACAGATTGCTCAAATGTGACCTCTGTGGAGTGTTGAATAAAACACTCCACAGCCTAAAAATGTTCCCATCCAAAGAAACTGTATTGTGAGCATTTGTACAAACCAGCCAGTAAGTGGCCTAGGAAGGCTTTGGAACATGGTCTTCGGTTGTTTTCCTTTTATTTGGTCTTTCTCTTGGTGTATAGAAGCAACAATTCTTAGAGAACAGCATGTATTCCTCAAAAGGAAATACATCAAAGTCTTGTAAGGGTTGAACTCTGTGTCCCGATGTCCGGAGGCATTATCAGAGGCATTGTCACTCTGTGGTAAGTGTGAGACTGGTATTTGCTTTGAAATGGTCAGCCTACGTAAAAGTTCTTTCTTCACACAAAACCTGGGAGACATGAATTTTCTGGAAATTCTGAATAAATTCTTTTTTTTTTTTTGTATTATGTGTTCCAAAGCAAACATTCTGCCTGAGGTCAGTCAAAGGAGAGGGAATGGAAGAGGCCTCCTACATCTAGTGGCCAGGACCCTGCTGGGAAACCATGCTAGAGCTAGGCAAAGGCAAGCAGCAAATTGAGAAGGGAGAAGGGAGCAGGATATGAAATCCCCATGCTTAGGAGCTTGGGGGGGGGGGGCGGTTACTGAAGGCTAAGTATGACCTCGCTTGGAAATCGCTTCCTGGAAAGGAGAGTCCTCATCAGTGTGTGCTGTGAACTATGCATTGAAACTGAGAGAATTGTATTTCCTTCCCCTAAAACTAGTCTTTAGGTTTCCTTGGCAACAATGTGCAGGTGTATTCAGAGGTCAGCCCAGTTGAAGGTAGCTTTTTCATTATTTTTGGCCCAGAACCACTTTCCTTTGGGACTTGAACGAACCTTTCACCTACATGCTGCCCAGATCCTTCAAACTGCTATCCATCCACAGGCCTATGGCTAGGCCTCTTCACAGGAAGGGAACCGTAAAGAAATTATGTTGAGGGTGCCTGCCTGCTCTTCTTGCCCCACTCCTAGCCCTCCCAAGATGCCACACACACCACAAGGTTAGAAGGTATTGGGTTTCTAGAGACTCTGGACAACTTCCCTGAGACTCTCGCCTTCCAAACCAAAGCAGCCTTTTCCCATTCTGACTCCCAGATCTAGAAACACACTCTATAGTTTCTGGGCAAACTGCCTGTTGAGAATATGTCTCCAAGTGGGATAGCTCTGTGCTATTAGATGGGGAGTTGGTGATGATGTCAGCAGGTTCATGTTGCCAGGAGAACCTTAGTGTCTCCTGGCAACAAAATCACATTTTCAGTTTCTCTCATCAGCAGCTGCGGAATCAGCTGATCTGCAGGCAGCTTGTGGGAGGTTGGTACAGTGACTGGGAGAGACGTCCCCTAGGGAAAGACTTGGATTCAAATCCAGATGCTGCCATGTCTTAGTTAGAGGGAGTATGAACAACTCACCCAGTCTTTATGTGCTGGATTTTCTAAGCAACAAAATAAAGGTCCCACTATGTAAGGTACTATATGGAGGAAAACTAAAGCAAAGATGCTTAGACCAGCAGCACCCAGCTCTCATAAGTTCTCAATAAATAATTAACGGTTATTATCACCATCTTTGCAATAGGCTAATATGTTCCAGTAATGTTGGGCATGATTCTCCATACACAACAGTGGTTATTATGACAACTGGAAGAGGTCATTAAGTGTCATGGCACAGAGTAGGTCACCTCTGAGATGACTCAATCATCATGTCACGTGGTATCAGAGCCCACCTTGGGAAGTGACTGCTTTGATTTCTAGCACAGATGTGTACTGTTGTTATTTTTAATGTGTCTTTTAAAAGTGATCAGCTACGTGTAATCTCAATACTTGGAGGGCTGGGACAGCAGGATCACAGAGCCAGCCTTTAGCTTATCTCAAAAAGCAAACAAAAGAGAAAGATAAACTAATTGTACAAGAGGCAGACTAAAAAAGTACCTGGGGTACCAAACAATCAAAATGCTCTATTTTTAAACATGTGTGCGTGTTTTGCCTGCATGCATGTTTACGTACATTGGGTATACCTGGTACCAATGGAGACCATAAAGGGGAATCAGATCGCCTGTAAATGGAGTTACAGTCAGTTGTGAATTGGCATGTGAGTCCTAGGAACTGAACTTAGGTCTTCTGAAAGAGCAGCATTTGATCTTAACTGATGGGAACCCTTAAAACACTGTTTGAAATACTATTCTTCTTTGGCTTTTGAAGTTTTCATACATTTCAAAACCCTGGGTTCAAGCATTCCTACAGCCTCACGTACCACCATAACAGAGACTACAGACAACTCTCGGTACCCAGACAAATATTTTTAGAAATTGTCATAGCAATCTAGCATTGTTAGATCATCAACATGTTACCATCTAAATCTTCATTGAGATGAATCCGGACTAGCTTGAATGCTGTCAAACTTACCTAGAGATAATCATGAATGAGCTAGAGGCCAGACATAGGCAGTGAGACCACACAGTGACTCATGAAAAATTGTGAATTTCAAAAACACCTAGTCCATCACTTGGGAGAAGTTCTAGACTAGCAAATTCTCAACAAAGAATGAAATGCCTGATTAAATATAAGTCAAAATACATGCACAAAATGGCACAGAGTCAACAAACATGAGATGAGTTGTAATTAGGATATGGCCTGGGGAAAGACTGTCATTGAAAACAACTTTATCCCATGTCATGTTTTAAGCCACCGTGATCCCAAATAATCTTTCCTGTAAACTCTTCCAAATGACACATTTCTCCTTCATATCCAATATGCCCCTTAAATCCTCATTTCATTTGTCATGGTACCTGAAGATTTATGAAGATCATGTCTTTGGGTTTTGTAATGAATTCCTCCAGTGTGTTCAAACTAGTATCAAAACCATTTGTGGGGTTTCACTTGGCCTATCCTATTGCTAGAAAACAATTGGAAATTTGTTATTGTTGTTTCCATGAGAAATGATTTAACTACTCTGACCCTCTTCTCCATTCCTTCCCTGCCACAGAACACCAGAGCCCAGGCCTCCTGGCAACACTGCTGCAATCTATGCTGTAAGATTAAAGAGGGCATCCCCTAGCTTCTCCCAATATGAGGAGCATCCAAAGGGCAGCCTTGTCCACACCATAGTGACAGCTTTCCAACGTGACCAGGCAGCTTTGAGTTCCCACTTCCGATTTTGAAATTCATGCAGGAGTGGTAAATAGATGTGCTTGACAGTCCCAACAGGAAAACATGATGAAAGCTGTTTATAAGACTTCAGCAAACAGCCTCAACCATTGCCAACAGCAATGGCTGATGACCTTGCTCTTCCAAAAACCAGTGTTCAGTCCATGACATCCCAGTTACCCAGGCTGCCCTACAAGAATCTTACTCTAAATAGAACTGGTGACTCTGAGGAGACAATCAATCTGTGGTGATTGTTTCGTTGGAAAAAGTGAAACCAGTTCTGCCAACCCACCCAGACAAAGGGCAGGGCTGGTAGAAAACCTGCTGGTGTGTTAAGGGCCAGCTCCCTCTTCAGGTACAGGAAGGCATATGGGCAATGGAAGTTACGGCAAACACTTGAGAATTATGACACAAATTCAATTGTACCACAGATCTGCTCTGATGATGTCTTCTCATGAGCCAAACACGTAGATGGAATAAGTAAGTAGTGTATGTTTGGGGAATACACACTAGTTTTCCAGCCAAAAGGCCATTTACTCCTATGTTACTATGTTATATATAAGCTGAAAAATGTGTCAGCAATCATAGTTCAATGTGATGATACGCGATGGCTATAATAGCTGGTCACAGAGATATGCACATTTTTATCTCTTTATTGTTAACACTCTAGCATATTTGGAAATTTTTTTTCTGTGAGTAAGCTATTTTCATCTCCAGGAAATACACTCTAGAACTTACATTTGAAAAGAAACATTTTGAGAAGATTGAAGGACTTTACATGAGCAAGAATATAACAGGACTTTTAGACTCACGTGATAAATGGATACATGCCCACCCACTGAGACTATGATATAATGCCCCTTCATTTAAAAGTAGCATTTTCTCGGTAATCATAGCTTCCTCTCTCTGTGTGATTGTTAGGGCATTTTTTACCTGTTGCTTCTATGGAGGCGACTGTGAATGCAAAGACATGGAGACTGGGTTTATTGGTAGACAGTGTGCCACTTCAATCCCAGGACAGCCCCCATGCTGGGAAAGAGAGGGAGAAGTAAATATCAATACATGATTAATCCCCTATAAACCCAAAAGGCTCAGCTGCTTTAGGTTAACTTAATCTTATTTGTCAAACTTCTGTCAGTGTGTGGTATTAGAAGTCTTTTTCTCTTTGTTTGTTTTGCAACCCAGAAGTTAACTGGAAGGATCTGGGAGGGTGACTTGCTATTTTTCCCTCTGTTGTTTTGTTATTTATTATTAATTTATCTTCTTGTTTTCCTCTCACAAAGGGCATGGGAAACCTAGAAACACTGTCCATCAGCCCCATGTGCTAATGCCACTCTGAAGTTGCCGGCTTCCTCTCATATGATCTTTAAATGCCAGCAATGCTGGAAATGTCATTGGCCTTAGTTTCACAGTGGTCACCCATGACACCACCCTCTTGAACATCTACCTGCTTGACACCTGGTTCGGCTGCAGCCTTCATCAGGGTACACAAGACAAAGCAGCAGCAGCATGAATTAGGAAACATCCTCTCTGGTTTTCTATTACCATATTAACAGAGTAGCACTGTCTAACGATGGCTGAAGATGAATGGAGTTTGTGTGTGCAAATGAGTGACTCCCAGAAGCCCTTAGCTTGGGAGTGAAAACTAGAACACACAAAAGAGAGAGAGGTGAAATCTTCAGAGTAAAGTTGGACGTTTCCAACTGATGACTGTGCTGAGAGGAACTTAGAACCTGGAAAGCCTGAACCAGCAGAGAGTGGCCAAGGCACATCATATGCAGCAAACAAACACACCAAGACATTCACACTTCAAAAGATGCACCTAGGATCTGTGTTTTGAAGTGTTATATCTGTTTAGAGCTGTGGTCCAGTGTAAAGGTCATTTCTAGCAATTTAGCTGTATACAACCAATCCTGCTTATTTGAGAGATTCCAGATCTTATAGGTATAGAGCACTTTGTGCTAGATGTGCCAGATTGCCATTCAGTGCAAGTACAAGTACCTACTGTTGCGGAAGATTCTTATAAGATTTAAGGTATAATTTTTAAAGAGTACAAATCTTGCACCGAAGAGAGAGAAGCAAGTGGGTCTTCAGTTTCAAGCTGGCCTACTCTATACCATTCACAGTTGATATGAAGTGGGGAAGAGGAATAATAGGGAGGAGGGTTTCACTGAGGAGACACATAGGAAATAAGGGCAGAAAGGAGGGCTGGGGAGGGACAAATAGCATTAAGAATTTTTGAAAAGTCATATGGAAACCTATTATTTTATAATATGGGTGAATATTCATATTTTATAACATATATGCATATTTTATACATATTATATATTCTATTTTAGATTATAATATAATTTATATGCTATTTTTAAAACATAAATATTTTGTATCATAAAATAATACTATAATATACCATAGTATAGTATAGTATATTTTATTTATTATTTGACATGTAATATATGCATATTTTATATTTATAATATATGCATATAGTGCTTGTTGAGATATATATATCTCACACGAGTTTGATTGGAGTTACCCTACTCATGAGATAATGCTCCTCCAAGAAACCATAAGTTGACAACTAAACAACTAAAAAGCCCAGTGCTAGGAAATATGGGATACTTCTGGAGTTGTTTGCCAAAGGAACCATAAAGACATCTCCTCTCAAACAATACAAGCTAATACTTTTTGTTACCAAGCAGAACTTGATGGTGAGAACCATGATGCTAAATACACAACATACTTTGGTCACAGGATATGTAGAAATCAAATTGACGCTGACCACAAAGTTTCCTCTCTGCTTTGTATCTTTCATGGTACTAGAAGTATTATGTAAGCTGTTGGGTGGGTGGAAGAGGGTAGTCTTTAATATCTTATCCAGCTGTGAACTAAAATAATGATAGTATGGATAGCTATAACCATGAGTGCAATAGTGACACAACTGTTATGGGAATAACCACGCACTTTCTGATGAAATCCAAGCCCAGCTCCACAGGAGAAATCTCATGCCTAATACTAAAACTCTCGCTAAAACCCCATGATTAAGGATCCCACAGCCCCCAAGAGTGAACATACTACTGCTGTTCTGCTAAATGGACATAACATCAAACTGTCCTCTAAATTCATATCTCTCTACCTGAAGATTTGTATAACTCTCAGACCTCATGAGAGACATTTCCTTGTGCAGTAGATACTGACAACTAACCCAGAGACTGACAACTGGTGAAAATTCAGATAAGCGGTGTCATAATAGTTCTTAGCCACATATGAGACACCTGTGTCATACCCCATCTGACCAATGTTCAGATGCCATGGAGGAAGCAGATGGGAAAGACTGTAAAGGTCAGAGGTCTGGGGGGATGTAAGTGATACAGAATCTTTGGAATAAAGCAATGTAATTGTACTCATGGACTCACAGCAGCTGTGGTTGCCTACTGAAGATCAAGTCAACATTCTAATACAGAGGAGAAAGGCTCATAGAACCCACCTCCACTAACTGAGGAGCAAATGACAGCTGATGGTTGCTAATGGTAGGAAAGTCAGTTTTCTTTATGGTTGAGGCTGCTGGTAGGCTGAACACATTCCAGTGGATGACTCTATACCTATTAGCATATGAGCAATATAACGAGGCCCCAATGGGTTAATTTTTTAAGCACACAAAGTTGGGTGTGGTGAGGAGGTGGGAGGTGGACCTGGGGGGGGTTGGGAAGGAGTAGAAGGTGAATATGATCAAATTATAAT
This sequence comes from Mastomys coucha, assembly GCF_008632895.1. Lineage (NCBI taxonomy): Eukaryota > Metazoa > Chordata > Mammalia > Rodentia > Muridae > Mastomys > Mastomys coucha. Next base: position 132,875,403 of record NW_022196897.1, on the reverse strand, counting down.
ATGTGAAATCTCAAAGAATATACACATATATGCATATGGATGTCTTGTTGAAGTGAAGGTCAAGCCATTATTTGTGGCGTTGAACTGTCACAAAGTCATGAGTTTACAGCTTATGACCCTCACAAGAAAGGATCCTAAGTCTACAATATCCACCTGGTTCCTTGTATTATGCTAACCTTGGGCCTTAGGCAAAGAATGGCAGTGATCACCAACAAGAACACTTTCAAGATCATGTCCTACCATTTTATAGCTGAAGAGACAGATACCTGTAGATACTTGGACCATCCTAGGTAAGTGAGGATGAAAACCAAGACGACAAAACTTTCAAAAGCACAGACAACAGAAGCAACGTAGATAAATAGGACCATATTAAACTTATAGACTTAGTTATGAAAAAAAATCAACAAAGTGAAGAGACAAACTCATAACGGGAAAATATTTGTAAATTGCATTTGACATCCATAATATATACACAACTCATATAACTCTATAACAAAATAATAATAATTATCAATATTATTAACAATATATTTAATAATAAAAGCATATGGTTATTGTTAATTTTGATGATTTAATAGTATTTATAAATATTAATATTTTATTGATAGTGTTAATAATAATAATCTGGCTCTATTCTATTTATTTGGGTTTTGTAAAGCAGAGTTTAACAAAAATATTTTAATGTAGGCTTAAGGATGAGAATGAAGAGAGAAAGGAGAGGAGCTCTCAGAGGAAAAGATAAGACATGCTAGAGAGCATAGCTCTGTGGGCTTCTCAAAGGAGTCACAGAATACATACCTAATGCTGGTTTGGGCTCCTCAAGAGAGGGTTACCTTAATCTGATTTTAAAATGGGAAAAAAAATACTAGTAGTTGTTTCTCAGACAGTGTAAAATAGCCAAAAGGTAAATGAACACCGTTCACCATGCTGTCATTAGGGAAATGTAAATCACAACTACAGTGGAATACAACCTTACTCTCAGTCAGTGATTCTAAGCCTTCCTAATGCTGCAACCCTTTAATACAGTTAGTTCCCCATGTTGTGATGACCCCTAACCATAAAGTTGTTTTGTTGCTACTTCATAAGTATAATTTTGCTACTGTAATGAATCATAACGTAAAAGCTGCCAGTGTTGAGACAGGATTCCTTCTGCTAGGCATTGTCATCCACATATGACACAGTGGGAAAGTTCAATGGCACTGTAGGTCAAGGTTTATGAGGAGAGGCATTTCCTCCTGGGTATCCATCTCAGCTTTGCCTGACACCCACACTGCCGTACACCACACGACTAAATTATAATCAAAAGGCAAACCAATAGGAATTCTGACAGTGTCAGTCATTCAGCATAGTACTTCCATGTGAGTTGCTTTCAGTATATATGCTGGGGCCACCTTAACCCTCTCCACGCTGTGAACTGTTTGCCATTGCCAGGAAACAGGATAAAAAAAGTAGCCAATATTTTCTGGAAAGTATATGATTTTCTAAATGGTGGGAAAGGTAGAAATCTTTGCTCATATTTGGCTGGATATGACTTAGGAACACAACACACTAAGGTCTGATTGGCAAGGTTACAGCTGTCAGCCCTGCAGTGCCACAGTGTGAAATGGCCACACACAGGGTCAGGCCTAGGTCTCTCCAGTGAAAGCTAAAGGAGCTGTCCTGATGGAATAGGGAGGTGGCTTTCAGAGGAGATAAAATTTGCAATGTAAATAAAGAAAACATCTAGTAAAAAAATCTCATTGATAGCTTTTCATGTGCTGTTTGAGCTCACTGAGAAACTGGCTATGGAAGCAGGGTTGCCTTCTGCCTTCCTCCACTTTAGACTGGATAGCCTCTAAAACCCACTGTCCTCGGTCAGGTTGGCCCCCTGGCTCTGTAGTAGGGAAAGGGAAAACCAGCAAGCAGCTAAGGGTATTAAAATCAGTGCATCCTAGAAAAACAGCCAGAAGGTGAACCTTTTACAGCAGGTTACTACTGTTTATTCCATGTTATAAAAATGTGGGCAGTGGGGACAGAACGCCAGACATTCTGCCGTGGGAAGCACATCTTTGGAGAGCGAGCTCAAGCAGGAAGTGCAGCTGACTGCCTTAACCTCCTCAGTCAGTTTCTGCTGGCTATCTGTGACTTGATGATGTTAAGTTAGGACATTCCAGCTGACCTGTTGCATGTTGTAGGCTCCTGATTTGAGCATGTTTTGCTATCGGTGGTCTTTGCTCATTTGAAAGTAGAAGTCCAGCTACCACTGGCCATTCTGTAGACCACACAGAACATCCCCTTACCTGTCCGTAATGGAACATAATTTCAGGAGGAACATTTACAGTCAGCTGACTAAAAACAGTAATTAGATACAGGACTGTTATGAGAAATCTGTTCCTCTGTTATTGTTTTGTTTAGCTTTGAAGCAGGGTCTCACGATGTAATCCAGGTCCTGCCTCAGCCTTGGGACTGCTGAGGTAACATGTGCATGGCAGGACATCCTTCCTAGACACTTATTTTATAATGGATAAGAAGTTGAACCATGACTTTAAACAATAAAGGGACATCTGTCCAGTGGGATGAGTCTATCCAGATTGTCACTTGAATGCCATTTGGCCAGAGCAGAGAATGACTTCAAAATGATTCATGACTCCCTTTCACATCTCTCTTCACAAGAGACTTCAAAATATTGCACAAATTTTTATCATAGACCAATCTGCAACATGTTCTACTTATTTATTTTATGACATCCTAGTAAGAATGTTTTTGAAAGGAAAAAGTTTTCTAAGATTGCTTGAAGCACTTGCTTTTGAATTTACAATATATTCTAAGTGTTATTTGATTGACCAAAAAAATGAAGCAACCAATTATAAACAACATAAACCTAGGTTTATTCTTACAAAATGAGAAAGAAGTCTGGTTTCCAACTTGCTGAGAATAAGGGCACCTCTTTTAATAACAAATACCTGAAGCACGTCTGAGAACTAAGGAAAAACCTTCAGGATGGTCTGCGCACTATTATCCCATTCTCTCAGGAGAGTCACAATGCTTCATGGGTCAGTGGCGTCAGAACCCAAAACAAACACGCAGGCAGTAAGTTATCCCAGCAGGCCCTCGATGTCTTTATCAGATCTGCCAAATGTCAGCAAGGAGGAGGACAGCCATGTGCACATCAGGGGCTCAGTCCTCCAAGTGAGTCGAATGTCTATTAAAGCATTTAACATTAATAACCAGCCCACTCCTTTTAAATCCAACCACCTCGGGCCTGGCGATCGCTGGTGCTTCAGGGAGAAACTGTCCAGTTTAGGAAGAAGGTGACATGCTAACATGATTCCAAGTGGCCATGGAGGCTCCTTACATTTGCTCCTTTTAAATCGACTCCTTAAATTGATATACCAGAAAATATGATTTTCCCCATTATAGAACTATCAGGCTATATTTTACTACATGTAGAACTGTAAAATGCTTAAGTAGGATCCAGCCAACATTTTATCTCAGATATCTTTTCTTTGTATTGGAAATTTCTAGATCCTGTCTTCTAGTTTTTGTAAATTCACAATACCTTATTATGTATAGTTTTCCTATTGAGAAAGGGCCCCTTCCTCCTCTGGACTCTCTCAGTTATCCACTACCACCCATTAATTAAAAGGCAGGTAGTATTTTTCTTTCTTCAGGAACTCTCTATCTTCCTCAAAAAACAGAAAAGAAAAATTTTGCTCTTGAAAACAGAAAAGTTAGTGCTGAAAATTATTTGCCTTTAATCAGAAGGATTCTTTTTAAGTTACTAAATTTATCAAATATTGAAAAATTAACTTTCTTCCATACTTCACAATAATACTAACTTTCCCCTCTGTTGATTCTGACTCATTATTATTTTACATAAATTACAGCTGTTTCCTGCTTTTGAAGTATGTCTACCCCCATTGAATATTGTGCCTTCATTTCTACATTGTACTTCTGGGTTTACAAGATATATGTAAGCTTTGTGCATATGTTCATTTACTTCCCCATAGCAAACCTGGCTTGTACTCTGTCCTGATGCTCTGAGAAAACATGGCCCTTGACAGTGACTGTGTAAAACACTTGGAGACAGAACAATGAAATGGGAATCCTATTCTGCTCCACTGTACTCATAACCTGGAAACACTCCTCTAAAATGAAATGAAGTAGAGGCTGTTGGTAGCTAGATCAGCCATGGCTCCTGCTGGTTCTTACTTTAGATCAGCACTGGACAGAAACTTTAAACAAATTTCAGTCAGCCACTTCATACACATCATTGGTATATGCACGAAACATGGCTGACTATTTTAATATGTCTTTATGTAAGCACACACACAAGACATGGACAAGTGTGATGATTAGATGACAATTCGGGGAAGTCATTGGTGCTCTCCTTCTATCACGTGACTTCAGGACTAGAACTCAGGCCATCAGTCTAAACCACGAGTGTCTTTACCTTCCAAGCCATCTTGCCAGCCCCAGTTTTTGTTTTGTTTTATTTTGTTTTGTTGTTTTATTTTTGTCTTTCAAAACAATTTGCTTAGGTCTTGTGACTGTGTGTGTACACAACTAAGTGAATAAATAAATATTTTAAAAGAAAGAAAGAAAAACAGGATCTCACAATGACATCCAGGCTGCTCTCAGACTTGAAATTCCCCTTCTCATCCTTGAGTGCTGGAATCCTGAGTGTGATCCATGGTGGCTTTAATATTAATAAATGAACCTAAACCAGCTTCACTTCTATGTAAAATTGTGTTTCCCTATTTCAAGTGATCTGTAAGAACTTACACACTTAGGCTATGGGGAGATCTGACTCCCAGTGGACGTGGATCCAACCTGAGAGCTACCTTTTCCACCTGCAGCCTTAAAACTGAGGACTCAACAGGCTGCAAGACCACCTCTGCTTGCTTTGGAGTAGATGATTGCAATGACTTGTTAAACAATCTAACCCTCAACAAAAGAGCAAATAGATAGCATGGAGCCAAGTAGACTTAATCTCCTTCTTTTAAAACTAAGACACCCAACAGGACAGCCACAGAGATGAGTGTGGAAAGCAAATAGTCCTGTAGACTTAGGGTAGTCATTCTCATGATGGACATCCAAAGGAAAATTCCCAAAAAGAGATTAAAAGACATCATCAGAGCTCATTAGCCCATGACTGAGAGATCCTGTCTCAAAAGATGAAGTAGAGAGAAATTGAAGTTGACACTGTACCTAAACCTCAAGCTTCCCAATGCACCTGAAGATACATGCACACACATGTAAATAAGTAAATAGATGAACAAACAATCAGGTAAATGATAAAATAAAAGTAAGCTACAGATTCAGCTTGCAGTGTCCTCTTGCTGTGTTTGAGGCTTGGATCTCAACCACATGGGCATTTTTTGGTACAAGGTTGGAGGGATATATTCAGCTCCTTGTAATGGCAGAATTGTGGAGGTACAGGCTGGCAGGTAGGACTCTTCAAAGCCTCCAAAGGTTTAAACCCTAACACACTACTTCCACATGAATACAATTTGTCCAAACCAAATCACCTTGTCAATATCAAAGTCAACATACAGGAAATTTACACTTCCAGCGATGAGATCATTACAAGCCTGTGAATGAGGGGGAGGGACAAAAATGGGAACCACACAATCTTCCATGACCCAGGAGGTGAAAGTGTGCCATAGGCAAAGGTCCTGATAGAAGGTGGTGTGTCCAAAGAAAGGAGCTATTTGAATGTCTGGCTCACAGAGGAAGCAAAAAAACCAAAGGTGGGGATGGAAAGTACTTGGGCCTGAGTCCCAAACCAGTGAGGACATTGACAGTGAAAGAAAGAGCAGGAGCCTCCTGGAGAGAGTGGCTGGATGAGACAAGATGCCAGTGTGAAGATGAGGAAGAGGCTACCACCCAGGATCATAATACAAGGTAGGGTGAAATGAGCCATGTATTGATTTACAGTGAGCCCACCTAACCCAGTACCAGGTAAATGTGTTGTGAACTCCAAAACAATGCAACCTCTTGTTATTAACACAAGAAGTCACCAAGTTTGTAAGTAATGAACTGTTACATCAATGCTAGATCACATAGGAAGAAAAAGAAAGAGAAATCAATTAAGGACTACTCATCTTTCCAAAGCTCGTATGTGCTGAACTTTGACTGTTAAAATTTCTCATGAATTCTTTGTTTCCTTGTTCTCTATGGAAAATATTATAAGCATTCTTTTTAGTACCATCGAATTTGTTATACCTCCCACAAAAGGTACAGTGTCGATCTACAAACCACTGTCACGGCATAGGCAAGAGCCAGCATGAAGAGGCCTCTGTGCCAAACGCATCCAAAACCAGAGTGGAAAGCTCCATCTGGGAAAGATGCTCCACACTCCAGCCAGGGACAGGCAGTCTGCACTTCTAGGCGGCCTCGCTGGAGCTGCACAAGGGAATCGCACTTAGCTGTAGCCCTTGCCATGCTTGCTGAAATTGTAGGGAGAGTGTGTTTAGGGAAAGAGCATATTTCAGAAACTCGCGGCTTTACAAAATTATCTTCAGTATCAAGGAAAATTCAAGTTCATGTCATACACTGAGAATTTCCATCTTACATATAAGCTGAGCGTCAAGTAAAACAAGTGACATCTCCACAGCCCTACCACAAGATGGACTGGGAAGAAACCGGGAACAGGAACTGGGAGTCTAGCCATGTCTAGAGGTCATTAGACCAAGCTTTTCATCAAGTTAACTCACTCAGCATTTGCTGAACACCTTTATTCCCCTGCTCATAACTAAGACTACAGTATCCCATCAGAAACTGCCTCAGTTTAAGAGTAAATTTCAACCACATAAAGTTTAGAGGGTCAAATTAGTGAAAGTGGTATGACACAGGAAAATCCAGCAGAGATTCTAACCCTCTTCATCCCTCATTCCTCCTTAATGTTTTTGTGCACACGAACACACATACATATGCTACATACTACATGCATCCACATGCAAACATGTATACACATTAAGCATACACCACACAATACACATACATAATGTATCCACATGTATACATAAACTAGCACTGTAAATACATGCCATATCCAGTGCATGTACAAACACACACATATATGGATATATACACTCTAAACATGCATCAATTGAATATTTATAGATACCACATACATATGCATAGACACAGAAAAATAGTCCTCATAAACATGGACATATAGACACACATACATACATACATAACACACACATGCAGTATACACACAAGAAAGAGTATATTCAACCATCATTATGGCTCAAACACTATTTGGGCCCCAACAACCTTTCACTTCAACACTCTCCCATTCAGATCCAGGACTTGTTTTCAAACTAGTCAGATCTTATTCTGCTTCAGACCCATTCAAATTGTATTACATATTCTGAAGCAGAAAGAGCCATCAGGCTTGGGAGTAAGCTGAGAACACAGCTATAGGAATCCAGCTCTACCTGGGCACAGATCATCCTTTAGTGATCCCGGGGGCTCCTCCTTAGAAAAGGTAGGAGGCACAGGTCATCTTTTGGTGATCCAGGGGCTCTTCCTTAGAAAGGGTAGGAGGCCAGCAAGTATGAAGCAGGGTAAGCTGAGAGATAGAGAGAGGAGGCTCAATGTGGCCCTTCCTACCTCCTGAAATCCTAGAAATAATGGACAGATGTGGTTAAATTCTGTCTTCCAAGCCAGCTTTCTCCAATTCTGTTACCCCTTACAATCCCCTACACTCTGGAATCTTCTTCAGTGCATCTACCAACTTCAGCATTGCTGCAGAGTATTTATGGAAATTCTGAGACCCCACAGTCCATTATAAAAAAATGAAACCATTCTCCTTTTAAAAAGGACAAAAGAGAGGGACAGGGAGCTAGCTCAATGGCTAAAGTGTTTCCTGCGCAAGCATAAGGACATGAGTTTGGATTCCCAGAATTCATGTAAAGATGTATGCAGTTGTGCATGGGTCTCTAACCCCAGGTCTCCTGTAGGGAGATGGGAGGCAGAGACAGGAGAATCCCTAAAAGCTTGTGGGACAGAGAGCCCGATGTATGCTATGGTAAAGAAAAGTGTGGAAGGTAAAGATGTGGTCCTCTGGCCTCCTTGCAAACTCTTGCACGTGTGCTTGTGCACACACACAGCACATGCAGACATACAAAAGAACACCAGGAGAGACTTGAGGCAGCTCCTTTCAATTTCATTTCCCTGTGAAGATATCCAGGCAAACTTGGAAGGCCAGGCTACACATTACTGAAGACAAATTCCTTTTTATTGGGCAACACAAATAACCCCAGGAGGGCAGGCCTACTGGGCTTCCATGGATGACTTCTCAGAAGATGCTGATGTAGGCATCCACATTTCAGAAAGCCACTGGTGAGATGCAAAGAGATATGAATCCTATGTCCTGCCTCAACATCCTCAACAGCAGGAATCATTCAACCACAAATGTGTATATATAAGCCCAAAATAAACAATGGTGTGCGAATTGCACACATTCTTGCACTTGCTTAATCTACTTCCTCTTATGCTTTTAATGCAAAATAGTTAAGGACATACTGTGAAAAAGGAGAGATTGGGGCATTTGGGTATGTCTAAATTAATATTTAATGCAGCCATATACAATAAATCTATGTAAAATACTCATATTTGAGACAAAAGACTATTTCATTACTTCATTAAATAATTGTTTTAGTTAGGCTTTCTATTGTTGTGATGAACAAGTATGGCCAAAGCAACCTGGGAAGGAAAGGGTTTATTTAGCTTATTCTTCCATATCAGGAACAGAAACTAACAGCACAGAAACCTGCAGACAGAGACTGATGCAGAGGCCACAGGGTGGGGCAGGAGGTGCTCCTTATTGGCTTGCTACTCATGACTCGCTCAGCCTGTTTCCCTATAGAATACAGGACCACCAGCCCAGAATTGGCACCAACCACAATGGGCTGGTTAATCAACAATTTAGAAAATGCCCTACAGCCAGATCTAATGAGGGTGTTTTCTCAGTTGAGGCCCCCTCTTTTCAGATGACTCTAGCTTGGATAGAGCTGACATAAAAAAACTAGCTGGCACAAATATATTTTGAGACAAACATATTAAACTGAGTTTATAAATCAAATATACATCCGCACATCCAGCTACCCAACCAGAAGAGTTAACATTTGTCAAGGAACACGAGAATGGAGGGTGGTCTCACTAACAGTACTCATGATTTCATACCTCTCAAGCCCAAGCTCCATTTCACTTCACATGCTTGGGGTAAACAGAAAACAGTTATACTTGGAGAATGGGGACTTTCAAGAGTAGACAAGAGAGAACTGGTGAAATAGAAATGTCATGGGGTATCAACTAGAGAATACTGCTTGAGTATGCACATAAGCCAATAGAAAATCCTTATTAGCCAGCCAGCAACCACACAGGTTCTAGGGAACCCAGTGTAGCACTAAGCCTTTCTCGGAGTGACCTTTTAAGCACAAAACAGCATACGCTGGGTTGACATACTTCAGTTAACAAGAACAGTTAACAAGAAGCTGAACTAAAGAAGTCAAAAGGCAAGGTTAGTCCATTTAGAGACTTTCCCAGACTATGGACTTCAGTGGACGAGGCCTTTGTCTCATGTTTGGCAGGTGGTGTTGTCTGAGTGCTGAGAGTTACAGACTGAATGGTACTTCCCTCATGGAGTTGGTTGTGCTAAGGTTTAGGGCCTGAGGGCCTGTTACATCCTCCACTGGTCTTGGCAAATGAGTTCAAATCGTAGACATCCTGCTCTACAGAGGTGTGGTTGTTCCTAAGGACCCTTAACCATACTGAGCTGATACAAAATTGGCCATAGAGTTTAAAGTGCAGGGCCTGTCATTTATTCAGTCAGAATGGGAATTTAAAGGCCTGGCCAGTGCTGTTAGCAGAGTAGTTAGCCAGGAAATCCAAAAGAACAGAGACTAGTATGTTTGTCTCTTTCTCCTTTTGAGGTTTTACTCCAATCCTGGCTAGTTTTTTTTTCCCCCTAATTCTTCCTGACTAATTAGCATAGAAACAATAGGTTTCTCCAAAAGCCATACATAATTCCCTTTATCTCATGAGAATTCTAAGCCTTTTTAATTTTGTAGGAACGTTTTTGAAAGGGAATCTAACTATCGTTTTAATTTTAAAACAGAAACTTTAACACCTCTAGGTACTGATCAACCTGTCTGCTTAGTTTGAAAAGCGTCAGAAAGGCACATTTAGTCAAGCAAACATTTAATTCATGCCCACCACGTAGTGTCAGGGCCCCAGTAATATTGAATTACCAGAAGCAAGATTTACAAGTTAACTCTGAATGAAAATGGATGATCTACACTGAAGATATAGCCCTAGGTTAGTAAGTTGACAGTAACTTCATTCTCTTGTTGCAAGAGACAAGAGTGGCTACTTTACCATTTCATAATCCCTCAGTACAAAACAGTTGTCTGGCCACTTTGGAGCTCTTCCTCAAATGAGAAGGGGTCCATTGTGATGTCCCTAGATGAAGTTGTGTCCAAGCAACCTTCTCTGGGTGCTCCAAAGCAAAAGATGGTGATAATGACAGAAAAATGGTGAACAAAGGCCAGAGGAAAATTAGTTCTGTTTTCATTCAAAGGGCTTTTTCTCCATGACAAGTACTATCGAGTTATAAAACAAGCAAATCGCAAAACAAAAACAAACAAACAAGCAGGGTAGAGCAGCAAGGTAGGACCCCAGGATGGCCCGAAAGCTAGGAAGCCAGGAAGCCAGCAAGGCAGTAGAGACATGTGTTTAATTCCCACCTGAAGTGTGTTTCCTAGCACTCAGCAATGGTTCTGATGAATCTCACCCTCTGATGAACGCTCTGCATGTTGGGGCACCCACATCCTGGGCCTCTCTGTCTGTGTCCAAGTAGGTGGAGGTGAAGGGTGAATGTGACATTTGCACTGTGTGAACATTAAAAAAAAAAAAAAAAGGAAAGAAAAAAAAAAGCTCAGCTTTGAAAAACGGATTGTAGAGACAACTGCTTTGGCCTCATTCCACAGCTGAGCTTGCAACGGGAGCTAAACTGTAACATCTTTTAAAGTGTCCTCAAGGGACCCATATGCACTGCCTGCTAAAACTGTTAACGGACCCAATTAGGTTTTAATTTATCTTAGTTTCCTTGGGCCTGCCATTAAAAGTCACACTACCGAGCCGGCAAGCCTAGCATTGCCAGTCCCAGAGTTTTGTCAGGTGCTTTCTCAGCGAGTCGAGCTACACACGAGTTGTAGAAACCAGACCTTCATCCAAACTAAGAAATGTCTAAATGGGTCAGGACCATTTAGCCCGGACATCTGTTTGAAGCATAGCCTGAGGATATTTAAACGTCTCTTAACAAAACAAATAAAGGTTTCCACATTCCCAAGGACAGAAACCATTTAATCTACTTACACAGCCCTTTCAAGAATGTAATATTTTGGCAGGGCATGCATGTCAGGAAAGCAACAAGCAATGAGATTTATAGAGGTTAATTTATGATTGAGGCTGTTAGGACAAATTCCAGGTAGTCATGCTCGCGCCTGGCCATAGGGTCCCTCCTGCACATGGGTGCTGGTGCAGTTTAGTGCCGCGGCAGGCTTTGTGAGGACGCCAATTCCTCAGCGCAAGCGCCCGCTGATCCATTTATTACAGAGGAATCATCACCTCCTCCGAGGTCACTCGCCTCCCTTCAGGTGCTGTGCGGCAGGTGATGAAATCACGTATTTATCTACAACTTATTAGATTCATTTGATGGACTAGGGATCAATTTTTGCTTAACCAACTGTGTGAGTCGCGGGATAGGAAGTTTCTTGGGACAGGCGCTGTGGCGTGTTTCAAAGCAGCAGTTAAAATAATTATCTTAATATGGGGCCACTGGGCCATTCTCAAACACATGTTGGAGAAGCGCTGAGGACGGTGCTTAGAACTAAAAATACTAAACACATGGAAAAGTCGTTGGGCTCCAGACGCTCTGTGGCTTCTTTATGAATTAGGAAGGCACAGTAAATGTGTGGGATCACTCAGGACACCGGTGGGCCTTTCCTGCCATCGGTGAACTTGCGACCTTACTTCCTAGGAGGGCTGTTAAAGTGAAGTCAGAGGGCACAGGAGCTATTTGGAAGTACCTTTACACTTGTGTGGTCTGAACAACTAACAGATTTTCTCCACCACCACCCCGCACCCCCCCCCCCGAAAGATGGGCAGTGGGAGCAAAGCTGAAGAAGCAGCTGGTGAATTCGACATTTAGCTCAAAATACAAATCCTAAAACAAGAAGCAGAGCCACCCTCTGGCTCTGTTGAGGAGAGGGTCTCCTGCTTTGAAAAACCTGCATTTTCCCCGTCACAAAGACCATCAGCACCAGAAGACCCAAGAGGCTTTTGAAACACAGCCATGATAAAGGAAGGGTGCCTCTGCTGCCAACTGGGGGCCAAAGGAGCCCTTCGTTTGCTATTGTGAGGAGAAAGTGTGGGGGCGGGGTGGCAGAGGCCTAGGCAGTAATCCCCATAGGTAACTCCCATAGTGCAAAGTGTCAACAGGATGAGAATGATTGACCCCCAAGTCTTTCACCCAAAAGAAAAAAAAATGACCAATTTGTCTGGGCCGGGTGTTACAGACCTGAAATTCCAGCCACTTGGGAGACTAAGGCAGGAAAACAAAAGTTCAAGGCCAGCCTGGGTAACTAAGAGAGACCCTCTCTCCAGCTAAAATGTTCAAAGAGGACTAAGAAGACTCAGAGGTCCACTGCTGGCCTAAAATGCATGAGAGCTGAGTTCAACCCCCCAAGACCACAAATAAAGAAAATAAGAATAAAAACTAGATCCCTTAGACTTGAATCCTCCCTACTCCACCACTTAAGTTCTATAATATTGACTGAGTTCCTGAAAAAACGAAATGCACAAAAAAGATCGGTTTAAAGTCAATGCCTGGGTATGAAGAAGACAGGTGCTGAAGAAAGGGAGGGGAGGTGACAAGGAGTGGTAGAGAAGAATATCCTTGTGCCTGCTGGATTCTTTGTAACTTTCATTCTTCGGTACCATAAACAAGTTGCTATGGACATGACACTGGAGATGATCTAGGAGATACCACTGTCACAGTGGAGAAGTCGGGGCATAGCTATTCACCCTCATGCCACTGAGGAAGAATTCTTCTGGGTGAGCTGGTTCGTTGTCTCTGACCCCTGGGGGCTGCAAAGGGCCATGTTTCCTAACCTCTTTTCAGTGGCAGGATACAGACAGACACTAGTGATGACAACAGACAATTTTTTGTACAACATAGAAGAGACAAGGGAATGAAGCTTACCCGAGAACATGACACAGTATAGAGAGAGTCTGTGTGGGGCCTTTGGCCTCTGTCATAGTCCTGTAGGCTAGTTTTTACTGTGGGTTATAAAAAAAAAAAAAGACCCTTAATTCACTATATAGAGTTTTTGTTTTTGTTTGTTTCTTTGTTTGGGTGTTTTTTTTAAAAGCTCTACAGCAAGGTATTAGAGTGATCTAGAATGTTCTTAAGATATTAAAAAAAAAAAAAAAACAAAAACAAAAATCGTACCTATCCAGATATGACCCCTCTGACCCCTGACTCATCTGTGCAGAGGTGAAATCTCTTGAACCTCCCCCCAAAAAAAGTTCCTTAGCCAAGACAGTGGATAGTTTCAATCTAGCTCCACCAGGATGATCAAGTAAGTTCTCCAGATCCTATTCAACAAGGCAGTGGGAGGGCCCTGCTCTGCCAACTGGCTTCGCCCTTGTCCACTGGGCTAGCAGGAGTGGTAGGGAATAGGGGAAGATTGTCAGTATATGGTTGATAAGGAGCACTGACAAGAAAATGTATTCTTACTTTTAAAAATATTCTCTAGACTTGATTTGCAAATTAATTGTCATTTTGTGTGTGTGTGTGAAAGAAATGGCAAAACTAAAGGGTAGCACTTCTGTAAATAGGCTCAGGACTCACCTGAGAGAACATGCAAGCCCTAGGCTGACTGTGACAATAGAACTGAGGTAGGCAAAGAGCTTAGGCACACATACATTCCTCGGGGCTTTCAGAACTTTGGTGTGAAATCACTTTTAAGTTAAATAGGACAACGCTTTATCACTCATGTGTGAGAGTGTGGAAGTTCCATTTCTTTTCTAACCAGTCATTTCATATTCTTCTCATTCACCAATCTACTGCTGTAGGCCCCATCAGAAGTACCTAGGGTCACACAGACCCTCAGCAAATATTTGATGAGCTAATTAATTACCAAGTGAAACACACCCTCAGAGTTTATGAATTCCTCTAAAACAGGTTTTAGAAGTTACCTGGTATAAATAACTCTCTGCTCTAGAAATGTGCAACACTGATCACCCAATAGACTTGGCTTTAGAAGGGCTTTTCCAATTTAATTCCTATTTCCTCCTGAGCATTTTAATGGAAGTGTATGACCTGTTCACTGAGCTGTTTGCATTTTACAAGCTCTATGTAGCAAGTATAAGTTCCTGAGCTTAGGTCAGCCCAGTCTTTCGTTGTACTTGAGAGTCCGAAGCATCGCTCTGCATCAGAAATGAAATATGGGTTACAGGTGCAAAGTTAAAATGTTATGTAGGGGCTGGAGAGATGGCTTACCACTTGATGCTCTTGCAGAGGACCAAGGTTTGATTCCCAGCATGGTCTCCTTCAAATATCTGTAGCTCCAGTTCCATGAGATCCAACACCTTCTTCTGGTTTCTGTGGGTACCAGGCACACATGTGATACACATACATACATCAGGCAAAACATTCATACACATCCAATAAAAACAAATAAAATTGTAAGATACTGTACACATTCAAATGAAAGGAACGAGTTTAGCTATATTTTTTTTCCTTGATTAAATCTTTGAAATCCCGAGTGCTTCATACAACATATCTCAATTCGGACTTGCTGAATTCAATCCTAAGGTGGCTCAAAGCTGCTCTATTAAACAGTGTAGGTCTAAGATTTAAGGTGAAATAGAGACTCAAAACAATGATTTCTAAAACCACCCATAGAACAAGGAGTAGAACAAACCAATACTAGGATAATTTCTGAGCTCAATCTTATAGCTGACTCCATCACCACTGCTCTCCAGCCCTTGTCCTACTCAACTCCATTCATGACCTAACACCTCGCTGAGGGGCTGCAGCAAAATAGATACCCAGATGTGGATGTTGGCATCTGGTTCCTGTTGTGCAGATTGTCAGCCATTTGCCCTGTATGATTCCTCATCAGTAAAACAGACACATTGTGTCCAACTTCTTAGAGCTGTTCAGAGGCCTCTAAAGTTGTATAGAAAAGCAATTAATACTGATTATAAGTACATTGAGAGAAAAAGCATCAGTAATCAGATAAAAAAAAAACTGTTCACAGCAGTCATTTAACTCCTACCAAATAATTCTATATTTCTGTGTACACACACACACACACACACACACACACACACACACGGCAGGTTTGGGGAAGATTTACTTACTGTGAGTTATTTAGCATCTCTCTGATTATGTACCATCTCCATCCTGCTAGGATGACCCAGATATGGGACACTTATATCTAATTAGTGACTCTCGTACCTGGAGCCATCTTTACTCTCCTGAAAAGCATCAATAATATTTTGTTGCAAACAATGATTGCCAGCTGTAGTCACCACTAACTTTACTTCAACATTGTGGTGAAAGTTGGGTGGAAAAGGGAATAGTATGTTGTGTATACAAACAACTGAGTATTTTTCAAGACTAAGATAGCTAAAATGGTAAAATGGTTGTGAATTAGGCATGCTTGAGCTTTTGAGGTATTTAGTGTTCTAGACATGTTCCATGCACTCAGATTTTTTTTTTTTTTTGGTTGCTTACTTGTCTTTGGTTTTGTGGTGATTTTTTTGGTAGGGTTGTCCATATCTTTATGTTCATGCTCTGATGTAGGGGAAATCACAGGAGTCATAGTCTTGCTGTGGATCTTGTAAGAAAGGCAGAGTGGGTGAGACTCTCACCACCTGCAGCTGCTCATTCATAGGCAAGGCTTGTCTGTGTGTCCAGTGGTCAGGGACCAAGTGGATAGTAGCACCCATTCAGTGGAATGAAACTCTTAAAGAGGGCCGTGTGCCATCTTTGTGACCCCCCCACTCCATTCAGTCCAATATGTAGATTAGACCTATAATTAATAGGGAAGAAGAGACTGTGTCTCACCTAGGTGAGGCACATTTCTCTTGCTTGGGATGTTTTTTGCACAGCATTCAAACTGAGAAAGCACAATTTGGAAAAATGTGATGCCTTAGATTAAAAAGAAGGTAAGTGGTACCCAGGAAAACTACATCTGATCTCCTCCCTTGACTGAGGAAATCCTCACACACCCAAGCATTATTTGTAGGAAGTAAATTTACCTGAGGGTTAACAATTGCAGCCATGCAAGCAAGCTCAAAAAATAGGAATGAGGAGAAACAGGCAATTCTCATCATGGCCCCAAAGCCCCAGACACATGTTCTTCCTGTGACTGGACTTACAACACCTACCACGAATCACACAGAGCACCACCAACTACTTTCAGCTGTTCCCCCGTGATGAAAAGTTTCAGACATATGGTCACAGAGATTAATATCTGTGCAGACCAGTTTTGAAACAGCCCAGAAAGCATTTGGGAACATGTGGCATTGAACAAATATAAATCCCGAGCCTTGCCATTTCTTCCATGTGTCTCTCTCTTCCACACCTGGATGTTCACAGTGAGTCATCCAGAAGACTCAGGGGAGTGAGGACAAAGGCCTGGGTATTAGCACATGCTTAGATTCTCAGCCACTGAACGAAATCCACAGGAGGGGGTATCAGCCTTTATGGATCACAGAAGAAAAGGGCTCCAGGATAGAGCTGCCAACAGAAAACCCTTCTCTAAGAGAAGGGCCTGGGTAGGTAGTTTGGGGTCTGCTCTGGGGTCATCTCAAGGAATGAGAGAAATGTCAGACTTTTATCAAGGTTCCTTCTCCCTTGGATCATATGGTGTTGGTTGTAACTAGCATGTGGTGTGTACTTTAGCTATTTTTCATTTATCAAACAGTAAATTTCCCCCCACTTTATTGTGACATTAACCTTAAAGTGATCCTTGAGAAGAAGGAAGAAATAAAGAAAAACCCAACACAGAGAGTGAAGATTTTCATGGCTGTCTCAACAAATGGTTTGCAGAAGTCTTATACACATTGATTCCTGCAAAAACACTATTTGAAAATGGTTTCAATTGTGGTCAGAAAGTATGTGCTTTGTGTTTTATAGAAGTATGAGCCAGAAACGATGGATAAGTCAGAGGTGGCGTTTCCAGTTTAGGTCTTGAAAATTTGTTATTTATTACCTAAGATTGAAATGCTTTCTATTCTGAGAAATGACATATGGAAGAGCATAAAGACAGACAGACAGACAGACAGACAGGCAGGCAGGCAGACAGACATGCATGTACTTATACACACATACCAAAAGAAAGTTAATAAATTTGTGGCCAATAAAAATATTGAGGAAATTTTTATTTAAAAAGACAAGAAGGCCAAGGAAGAGAATTTGAATCCTTGCCATCATGAGATAAGAACAAGGAGCATTCTCAGCTTGGGCTCAAACACTCCAAGTCATCCTTTAATAAAAGAAGAGGAGGAGGGGAGGGGAGGACATGGGGTAGTGGTGGTAGTTCTAGGGAAATTGCTCAGTTAAAGCTCTTGCTATACAAGCTTGAAGAGCTAAACTCAGATGCGAGGAACCCACAGAAATACCTGTTGGCATTGCCAGCCAGTCTGTAACTCCCGTCCTCAGGAGACAGAGATAGAGGATCCCCACAGCAAGATGCTTAGTCAACTGTCAGCCTCTGGGTTCAACTCAGGGACCTTGTCTCGGTGATTAAGGTGGAGAGCATTTGTGGAAGACTCCTGACCCTGACTTCAGCTCTACACGTGCATACATGTGGAAAGCCAGCTGCACAGTCAAACATGCACACATACACACACTCATGCATACACACATGCACATGCATACACATGCACAACCTACACACATTAAAATAAATAAATATAAATGTTTTTTTTTAAGAAATGAGGTTCTTTTCTTTTCCATTGTAGCTCTTGCCCTACTCCATCTGAATGGTGAAAGTGCTCTGACAGTTTTCTATCAGCCTAGAGACGGCACCAGGCTCTGCTGAAAAGGACGGCCACAGGCCATAGCTGCGGAAATTCTCTAAGACTGTTTTAATGTCCTCAGGAAAGACTGGTTACCTAAGCCCATCAAATGGGAAAGAATTCACCAATATCAACAAGCCATGGATACTTAGCCAGATTCAGGACATAGAAAACACTGTCTTGCTCCAGGGTTTCTAAGCCTAATGTTCTAGGAACACATTGGAGGAAATAATTTGGGTCTCGATAATCTTCTTTCAGGAGAAATGCTAGAAGGTGGGCCGATGTTCAAAAGTTTGACAAGAATCTAGGAATTTACAGGAATTAAAATGATACTGGAGGCCTGTCTGTCTGTCTGTCTGTCTGTCTGGTGTTGTTTGGTGTTTGTAGCACTAGAAACTGAATCCAGAGCCTTATGCCTTATGCCTACTAAGTGACACTCATTACTTAGCTACATCCTTAGCACCTCTCTCTCTGTCTCTCTGTCTCTCTGTCTCTGTCTCTGTCTCTCTCTCTCTGTCTCACTCTCTCTCTCTCTCTTCCTCTCTTCTTTATTTTTTTTAAAGCAAGTTCTCATAAGTTGCTCAAGTTGGCCTTGAGCTTTTGTGATCATGCTAATTCAGGCACCCAAGCATCTGGGATGGCAAACTGGCCTTGGCAGACACAGCTTAAGGCTAGCCATGAATCGAAAGTAGGGTTTCTTTCTAAACTATTTCTCTTTTTTATTTATAATGCAACTCCCAAAAAGATATGACAGAGTTGGACTCTGAAGCAATGTTGGTCCTTTGAAAATGGTGTTTCTTATAAAGAAACTCCCTAAACATTGTGTGAGGTTAGCACATAGAAAAGTAGTATGTCTCCCCCAGTCCTTGGCCTTCCTTGACACCATTTGTTGCTCATTGTCTTAGTTTGTATCTACCACTGTAGCAAAATGCTTCATGCTGGGCTACTTTATAAGGAGTACATACATTACTCAGAGTTTTGGAGGCTGGAAGGCCACCATCAAGATGGCAGCAGGTGGAGTGTCTGCCTAGGGCTTCTCGCTATTTCCAGGATGCTACCTCCTGGCTGTGTTTCCCATGGTGGAAAGGAAAAAAGGGACAAAGGCAGTGTCTCACATGGTAGAAGAGACAGAAGTCAAGCAGAGGCTATAAGTAGCCTCTTATAAAAGCATGAATCTCAGCCATAACGGAGGAGTTACCCTGGCCCAGTTACCTCCCAAAAGTCTCTGAATCCACTCACCTAGGATGCTATGATCTGGTATGTGAATTTTGGAAGGGCACGTGCATACAAGCCACAGCGCATACATATTATGACACATACTGTTCTAGCTGGGTTTTATTGATGTGATAAAACACTATGATCAAAAGCAACATAGGAAGGAAAATATCAGTTTTGGATTACAGTTGTAGTCTGTTATGAAAAGAAATTGGGTCAGGAATGGAAGCAGAGACCATAAAGAAATTCTGCCCACTGGCTTGCTTCCCATAGTATGCTCAGTCTTAATTCTCATAGAACCTAAGACCACCTTTCCCAGGATTGGAACCACAAACAAATCAGCTGGGAGCTCCCTCATTAATCATCAACCAAGGAAATACTCCACAGACCTGTCTACAGGCCAGCCTTAAAGAGTCATTTTCCGAATTAAGATCTCCTTTCCCCAAATGTGTCTTGATTTGTGTGTCAAGTTGTCACAAAGACCAACCAGCCTAGCTAGAAAATCTCATAGGCAAAAATAAAATAAAATAAAATAAATGTTGTAAATTGTACATTATATTCTTTGTGTCCTCTCAGTAATTGTCGCAGAAAAATTCACATGGAAGATCCAGTGTTCTACATCAATCTGAGGTCCTGAGGGGCTGTGAAAATGCACCCAGAATGAGGGGAGACATAAGGGCACTCCTCTTCCTACAATCTCTGAGCTGCTCCTGTGGTTACTGGTGAAGAATCTTACCTTATACACAAACATCTTCCTAGAGCATCCATGGATTTTGCACATAACCTACTAGATAAATAAGTGTGTGTGCACATGGAGGAGAGTTAAATTCAGAAAATAAGGTCGAGTACTATCTGGATATTTTGAAGCGGTGACTTTAACTTCACTGGGATCACACAGTTTGCAATGTGAGTGCTACAGTCAGAGCATTTGATCATCCTCGACAATCGTGTGGCATTTAAATCAGTTTTATTCTGTGAGTTTATTGTGTACAGGTGGCTTCTTTCTCCTAAATAAGACAGCATAACCAAGTGCTAAAAATAAACACCTAACACTTGTAATAGTAAAATCCCTTAAAACTGTTTTAAGATAAGTAGGCCTAATTTTTATCATTTATAGATTTTTTTAAAAAATGTATTATCAAACAAGCAAAATAAGGGATTATTACATAAATCAGGTGAAAGGATAGAAGGGGAGGGAGGAGAATATGATTGATATGTGATATATAAATACGTTTAGTGGGTATCCACTAATTTATACATTAAATTTCATAATCAATATGCACTAATAGTTGTAATTTTAAAGATGAATTAGATCCTTGGTAATCAAAGCAGCTGCCCCATAGTCCTTGGTCCTAGGTCAATGGAGCTAACAGACAGGGATCACACTAAGAAGCTCTTGTACTGTCATTTTTTTTTTAAAGTTCTTGAACTAAAACACAGATGAGCAATGAATAATGTGCTAGATCTGTACAATAATCCCATTTGCAGATAATGAAGTATTTATATCTTGTTAAGAACCATGCTTCCTCTTCATCCTCTGTGTGTGATTCTAAAATATGGCCAAAACAACATACAAATCCTACACCTGCTGCCCCCAACTCTCTGAAGTCAGCAAGATGGGAAACAAGTTAGGAAGAAATCAGGAATAGTCATCTCGCTTCCTCTCTGCTAAATCGGTCATTGGGCATTGTGAGTGGATGGAAAAACCCCTGTAATCCTCAGGTGTGCCATTAAGCTCATAAATTGCAAGCTTTCTAGGACATTTTATATTACAGTTGACAACGCTCCATGCTATGTTCAGGGATGCTGGCCAAAAGACGCCACTCTGAACATTAAAAAGGTCTCTTCACAGTCTTTGTACTACAGAAAAAGCAGCAGATTCAGCAGCCTGTTTATGCAGCTAATTCCTCCCCGACCTTCACCCAGGAGCCCATTACTGCTCCCATGAAGCAATCACCATGTCATTGTGGAACCTGAGCTCAGCCGCTCCTGGCTACCAGTTACTTCTTCTCTATTTGGATTGTCTAACCGTTACAGCTGCAGAGCCTGGAGAGTCAGACATTCAAGCCGAATAGAAAAGGGAAAGTGGAAAGTGTGTGTTGGGTTTGTAAAGGTTATTTACTTAGACATCTAAAAATGACCCTTCTTTATGGATAAAAATAATTTGAATTAAAACAGGCTATCTAAAGGATTCCTCTCAGCCCTGGAGTGTAACATCTAAGTGAGTCCTTTAGATATTGTTTAAGAATGAAAAGAAAGGGTGTTTGGTTTTTGATGTACCATCCAACTTTCCTGAATTGTCAGGCTGAGGGATATCTCCTTTTTTCAGAGTGTTCATGATATATGGAGACAGTGACACATCAAATAGCTTTATGTAAGTGGCTGTCTGCACTATTTTCATTAACTGAGCTTGTCCCCTTTAACTGAATTATATGCCCTCTTAAAGTAAAAGAACATGTTGTCTAGTCTTGGAAATAAGCCTACAGTCCTTGCCTCCCTACACACCAAATGATGCCTATATGTACTCCATAAAGTATGGCCGAGAAGTCAAATGAACTAAAATCTGCAACTGTTTTGTAGTGTAATACTTCTCTTACCAAAACTGTCACCATATATTTGAATGCTGCTCTGTCTTGGGGGGGGGGGAAATCTATGTAAAGCTTTCTAATGGAGAAGTCAGAATACGGTCTCTTTAAAAACAAGATAAGTACTTGAGGCATGGAGTGGGGTTCATGAGGTTCATGCCACACTCAGTTCTTCCATTGTTATATGGTTGGTTCCCTTGCTCAGATAAGCTTCAATGCCTTATCAACCTTTAGTTATGAAAGCGTGCAAGGAGAATTTGATTGACAGGCAGCTATTTGTAGGGCCCTATCCTAAGTGTGAAAAGGGAAAATGAACAAGTGATTTCCATTCATATAGCTTGATTAGATCAAAATGGCAGGCCAAAACACAATCCATGGGAGAAGAAATGGAAACAATGAGCAGGTGTGTTGCTGTTGAGGGCATGGAATCCAGTCATCAGAAAGGCAGCCACAAGGAGAAGCCCAGAACCGGATAGCTTCCTGAATAAAGGCATCAACACATTCAAAGACCAGCTGACCCTAATCTTTCTGAGGAAAGAAATCAGCGTCACCTGGATTGGAAAGCCACATGAAGCCTAAAAGAGAAAACTGCACATAAACATTCCATATGGCACTAACACCAAAGCCCTTGACAAAAACACTAGCAAACCCAGCTGAGAACTACATTAGAAAGATTATAGACCATGGCCAGGCATAGCCCAAGGTGAAAACGAATCCATAAAATACATACACTGCATCAATAAAAGAAAAGAAAAATGCACACGACCATTTTGTTGATGCAGGAAGAGCATTTGACATTTAAATTTTACATAAAATTTCTCAACATGACAGAGGTCAGGTATATTTTGGTTTTGGTTTTGTGAGAGTTTCTCTGTGTATCCCTGGATGTCCTGGAATTTCCTCTATAGACCAGGCGGGCCAGGAACTCAGAAATCCCCCTGCTTCTATCTCTGAGTGCTGGTGTTAAAGTTGTGTACCACCACACCCAGCCTAAGACCATGTGTTGCTAAGACCTCATAACTACCATCATCTTTACTAAATAAAGAAGGTTAAAACCCTTCCCCCACTAAAGTCTAAAAAAAAAAAACAGAGTTTTATGCCTTCTTCAACCTAGGGACAAAAATCCTAGCCAGAGCAATTAGATAAGAATATGAAATAAAAGTCTTTCAAATAAGAGGAAAGTACTATTATCTCTATGGACAGATGTTATAATTTTACATATGGAAAAATCTTAAAATACACACATACAAAAGTCTAAAAACCAATAAACGGATTCAACAAGGTAATTGGATGTAAGATCTGCACACACAGCTCTGTATGTATTCACCAGGAAAAAAAGGAAATTAAGAAACAATTTTTAAATAATAAAACTTTAGGAATTAATGATGTGGAAGACTTCACTGAAGATTGCAAGACCTTGATAAAACAAATTATGTCATTGGTTATATCACTCATGATTTAAGACATAAATAAATAGAGCAATGTCTTGTCTATGCTCTGGGAAGCTAAAGATTATGAAAATAAAAATAATACCCAGGACTCAGAAATCTATATTTCATTACAATAATTATAAAAAATGAATAGCATTTTTTGAAGTAAAAGAATGGTTTATTCTAAAATCCATATGAAATCTCAAGAGATCATAAATAGCCAAAACAACCTTGAGACCAAAAACAAAAAGGACATAGTTTGAGGACTCATGTTTCTGCATTTCAATATTTATCTCCCATCTGTAATAATCAAAACACTGTGGTGACACTGTAAGAGAAGACATATGGGCCTATGGGAAAAATAGGGAACCCAGGAATAAATTCCCACAATATGACATTTCTTTTGGACAAGGGAGCCAAGAGCATTCAATGGACAATGAACAATCTTTTCAACAAACAGAGCTGAGAAAATTATTTGTTCTGAATAAAAGAGGGGGGTTGTATATTTACCCAACACATTGTTTGAAGATTAACTCAAACTGGATTATAGTCTTAAATGTAAGAGCTGGAGCTACAAAGCTCCTTGAAGAAAGTGAAAAGTTTTGGACATATGATTTTCAAAGATTTATTAAGTATGACACCAAAAACACAAACTATAAAATGCATAAATTTGGCTATATCAAAATGTAAAACTTCTGTGCATCAAAATGCACTATTGAATAAGTAGAGAAGACAACCCAGAGACTGGAATAATGCATTTGCAAATCACAGCTCAGCTATGGCATTAGTATTGAGGCTACACAAAGAACTGCAGCATGGCAAAAGAAAGACGAATAATCCAAGACTAAATGCAGGCAAAGGTATAAATCAGTATTCTACTAGAGCAGATGGACATCTGTCCAGGAAATGTATGGAAAGAAGATCAACACCACTAGCCATTAAGGAAGAGTCGATCAAGCCCACATAGTTTCTCTGTGATTTTCATTAATGCTTACAAAGTTAAGACCCAGAAAATAACAAGCATTGGTGAAACTGTTCAGAAATCAGAAATCTTGTGCACTGCTGGTAGAACTGTAAAATAGTGCAGTCGCTGCAGGAAACAGTGAGGGTTTCACACTCAAAAAAGCAAACACACAATTCCCATCTGATACAGAAACCCTGCTTCTAAGTAGAACAGATATTACCAGCAGATGGGGCAGGGAGGAGACAATGGGGAGTACTGCTTCATAGCTAGGCAGGTCTTCTTGGGATGGAGAAAACCACTGAGATTAATGCTGATGGCGTCACAATATTGTGATTTTTACTTACTAGATTGTAGACTTAAATAACTGGGGACTCAGTGAAGGAATTAGAGAAAAGACCAATGGAGCTTAGGGGTTTGTAGCCCCTTAAGATGAACAACAAC
>NW_022196897.1:132844182-132850362 GCF_008632895.1 Mastomys coucha | reverse complement strand
AAATAAAGAAAATATCTAAAATAAAAAAAAAAAATAACTGGGGACTATTCTTAGGGGCTATTCAATTATGTGTATTTTACCACAGTGTTTAAAATGTATGAAAACAGATATAGTTAGAAGTAATTGTCAAGCTAGAATGTAAAATCAGGCTACACAAGTGAACATACAATGAAAAACTGGAACATTGAAAACATTACAAAAAAGGGAGAACGTATTTGTAACCAAATCAGAAACTCCAGATGCCAGCTAATGACAATGAAGTCTAAATGGGGGAACAGAGGTTGGGGATGTCCTTTTGGAGACAGGGGGCGGGAAGGAAGAGTATGGGATGTGGAAGAGCCAGAGCACAGACCAGGAGAAGGAAAAAGACTGGACTATTAAAAAAAAAGATTAAAGAATTTAAAAAACAGAATAAATGAGAAAAATGTAAATGGGGTAAATACCAAGAGTATTAATGTTTCCCAGAGTCAGACCTGAACTGACTAAACTCACACTAAGCCAGAAATCCACACAGTAGGATAACAGGGTCAGAGTTCACACAACATGGTATTTACTTATGAAGAGAAATACTTGATACAAAATGACTGAGGTGAAATTTTAAATTTGTATATGCTTGTATTAATATACATACATGATACAAATTCATATATTCGTGGTAAGAATACTCATATTGATATTATTTAGAAGACAGAATTCTATGAGGTATAATTTAAAGTTTTGTGTACTGATAATAGTATAAATATTAGTTATTATAGTATACTATAATATTGTAGTATAAATTACAATGTATTAATCATTATAAAATATATTATATTATAAATTAAATTATAAGTATAGTATTTTGCTGTATTTACTGAGAAGACTATAATAGTTATGATATTGTAATACATTTCTCAACTGTATAACAAAGCTTAGGTAAATAAGAAAACTGAAAAACTGCCATCTCTGAGAACTCTTAAAATACTCCTTTTGTATGAAATTAGACTCTACATGAATTAAAGATACAAAGCATATGAAAAGAAAGAAAAATGAAAGAACTGAGTCCTCTATTATTAATAGCTATGGTATATAATTTATATAAATGTAAATGGACAAAGAACTCCAATGAATAAGAGATAGGCATCTATAATCAATTCATTTAGATTCAACAACAAAACGGAGTGAAAGTCAAAGGACAGAAAAAGACATTCCGTGTAAACAGCGATCCAAAGAAAGCTCGTGACTATACTAACAGGTAAAATAGAACCTACGACAAAAACCTATTAGAGACAAAGAAATAGTTCTTAGGATGATAAAAGTATTACTCTATCCAGAAGATAAATAGATTATAACACCCATGCACCTAGCAACAGAGTAGTCAAACATGAAACAAAATGACAGAATCAGAGATGACTACAAGTTAACACTGTTAGTTGGAGGTTCCAAGACTGCTTTATCAATAATGGATATAAACAACCAGACAAAAGAAAATGGGAGTCTTAAGAAGGACTACAAAGCAACTAACACTATTAGACAGCTAGAGAAAACCAAAAATATGGCTGCCTAAACACACAATGTACAGTGATATCACAACAGGAAATGGAGAAATCTTCCAAGGTCCCAATGCTAAGTGAAGAGCTGCTAAAAGAGGGATATTAAGTCTCTTCAAGGATGGATATCCTGAAAGGTTATCCATCCCAAGTGTTCATCCCCTAAACACATGCACACATGGACTCAATAGGTTGTATTATATGTATATCTGTACATATGTGTAGATAGATATCTATTTAACAATAAAAATTAAAGAAGATGTCATGAACTTGAGAGGTAGTGGGGAAGGATAGAAAAAGTTGAAAGGGGGGAGTGGGGTTGGAAATAATATTAAAATAGTACTCACCTATGAAATTCTTAAAAAACAATAATTTAAATTTTTCTTTGAAATGTTTAAAGTTATTGAGTTTTAAATAAAGAGATGTCCAAGATTAGATGGGTTCCATGGCAAATTCTAGCAAATATGTAAAACATTAACACTGGTCTTTTGTAGATAATTCCAAGGTATGTAAAAGAAAGTATGTGAAGGTCTTTTATAAATATTTATTTATTATTAATATTCAAAAATGTCTTTTGTAAATAATTCCAAAGTATATAAAACAAAGTATGTAAAAGAAAGTAATTGCTATGAAAGTCCTAATTTCAAAATCATAGACCGACATCATAAAAAATTATAGACAAAATGTTTCTTGAAAATGTATGCATAAATAATATTCAAGATTCTATCAAGCTCAAAACAGTGATCATTCACCATGACCAAGTTGTATGTATTCCATAAATGTAATACTAGCTTAATATACAAAAAGCAATTGATATAACACACCATTTTAATAGAAAATAAGGAAGGCGACCATTCTGATTATCTGAATCAAAGCAAAACAATGGCAAAAATTCAATACTTGATATAGAGGTTAGAAATTAGAGGAAACTCCTACTATCCAACAGCATCTCAAAAACTGTTAGTGCAATATTTTTAATGTTTTTATTATTTTTTTTTATTTATTCACTTTACAACCTGCTCACTGCCCCCCTCCTGGTCACCCCTTCCACTATCTCTCCTCATCCCTCATCCCCTTCTCCTCTGAGTTGCTGCCCTCCACCCCCAGTTTATCCTCCCACCTGGCACATCAAATCTCCTTGAAGCTAGGTGCATCCTCAACTATTGAAGCCAGACAAGGCAGCTCAGCTAGAAAAACATATCTCATGTACAGGCAACAGCTTTTTGGGATAGCCCCTTCTCCAGTTGTTTGGGACCCACAAGAAGACCAAACTGCACATCTGCTACATATGTGCAAGGAGGCCTAGGTCCAGTCCATGTATGCTCTTTGGTTGATGGTTCAGACTCTGAGAGACCCAAAGATCCAGGTTAGTTGATTCTATTGGTCTTGCTGGGGAGTTCTCCTTATTGTATAGTTATTCTTTCAATCTCTGCTACATCCGCAATCCCTGCATTTCTTGTAGACAGGATAAGTTTTGGGTCGAAAGTTTTATAGGTGGGATGGTGTCCCTTTCACTCCAATGGATTCCTGTCTGGCCACAGGAGGCAGCCTCCCAGGCTCCATATACCCAATGCTGTGAGTCACAACTAATGACACCCTATTCATTCTTGGTTGCCTCCCCTTTCCCAAGTCTCCCTCTCTTCCTGGAGATGCTCTCTCTCCCCACCTCATCAGTTGCAGATTTCCATTCATTCTCTTGGCCATCTGGTTATCCCCCCTGACCCTCCCCATATCTGACCCTGAACTCCCTGACTCCCCTCCTCATTCCCTCTCCCTCTCAGTGCCCTCCCTCCATCTGCCTTCCATGACCATCCCATTTCCCCTTCCAAGTGAGACTCAAGCATTCTCACTTGTGCCCTCCTTCCTGTCCAGCCCCACCCATCTTCCCTAGTGCAATATTTAATAATGAAAGCTTTCCCCTGAGATGAAAAACAGGGTGAATATACTCAGTCTCAAAACTTGCACCCATCATCATATTCTGTTCAACCTAATCAGACAATTCATTAAAAAATAATTAAAATCATCTCAATTTTCAAATTATATATTACTCTATACAGAAATACTGAAGACTCCATAAAAACCCACTTAAAGCTAAAAATTTCAAGAAATTTTCAAGCTACAAGATGACTACATAAGAATTAGTTAAATTTCTATACATTGTCAATGAACAATCAGGAAACAAAATAAAGAAAATAATAGCATACAATGCTATGGTAATTATTTTTAAAACATTTTAAAGTAAATCAATCCATACAAGTACAAGAAATATATACTGAAAGTATATAATAACACTGAAACAGAAAACATGAAGAAACAGAAAGCATCTATACTCACCGACTGATAAGCTTAACATTGCTAGAATCATAATATTCCCCCAAATTACTCTACTGACTCAGTGCAATGCCTATGAAAATTCTACCTACCCTTTACTCAGCAATGGAGACTCTGATTCAAAATCTCATGGGAAAAATCTGAGAACAGCTGGTGAGTCCTTTAAATAATGAGAAAAGCTAGAGGGCTGGCATTTTCTGATTTCAAAATAAAATCTATAATAATCAAAATAATGTGACTCTGGCATTTACAGGTACATGGAGAACAATGGAACAGAACTGACATTCCAGGGACTCAGGGACTGGTTATTTAATTATCAGTGGTGGAGTCAAGACAATTCCAAAAGGGAAGAACCATCTTTCAACAAATAATTCTGGGATAACTGAAAGTTCAAATGCTAAGGAATAAATATGAACCCTTATTTCATACAATGTACAAAACTCAAATAATAATTTATAAGAAATCTCAGTATACAAAATGCTTATGGAAGTCTCAGCTATAAATATTTATGGTATCATTGCTGGCAGTAGCTTCTTAGTAATAACTCCAAAATATAATCAAATCAATCGATAATAGTATGTTGAAATTCAAAATGTCTGCGTTAAGATGTGGTATCACAGACATGAAAATGTAACCATAAAATGGGAGAAAACATTTATAAAGTTATCTCTGTTGAAGCCCTATGCACAAATAATTCCAAATCCTTACAAGTCATCAATTATAATAAGAATAACCTAGACAAAAAAAATTTTCAATGTACTGTTCTTCAAAGAAGATAGATAAAAACCACCCAGAAAGGAGTTAGTTAGCATCAGTATACAGTGGAAAAGTAAGTGGGGACCAAAGTGAGGCTGGTGGTCCCTCCAACTATTAAATGCAGCTTGCCACGTGTCCTGGCAACTTCAGTCCTAGATACATTTGCAAAAGAATTAGAAGCACATGTTAGTACCAAAATTTGTACACAAGTATTTGATGCATAATAGGTAACAGCCAAAAAGAGGGACTGACACAGATGTCGGTCAACTTATAAATGGACAAACAAATGTGATACATTCTTGCTATGGAACACTGCAGAGCCATCCTGAAGTTTACCCAGACTGAGGGGTAGGCAGCATCTCATGCTACAACATGATGTCTTAAAAACATTATACTGTCTGGAAGAGTTAGGGACAAGGGGGCATATGAGCAAAGTACATTGTATATATATAGGAAATTCCCAAAAAACTCAAAATATTGCACCTTTTAAAATGTTGTACTAAGGGCCAGTGAAGTGGCTCAGAGGGTAAAAGTGCTTGAAGCCAAATTTCTGGGTTAAATCTCTAGGATCCACATGGCCAAAGGAGAAAACTCGCTCTTGAAAGTCGTCCTCTGACTTCCATGATTATTTTGTGGCAGAGAAGCCCATGTGCATACACACACAGACACACACACACACACACACACACACACACAGGAACAGATGAAAGAAAACCAGAAGGTACCCCCTAGTTTGAAAAGTCACCTATCTTTTGTTATAGCTCTTTAGTTCTTAAGAATAATAAAGTGGAGCCGGGCAGTAGTGGTGCATGTCTTTAAGCCCAGCACTAGGGAGGCAGAGACAGGCGGATTTCTGAGTTCAGCCTGGTCTATAAAGTGAGTTCCAGGACAGCCAGGACTACATGGAGAAACCCTGTCTCGAAAACAAACAAACAAACAAACAAAAGAATAATAAAGTGACTGAGAAATGTTTGATCCTCAGAGCCTGAGTGTCCTATGCATAAGCAACTCTTTCCAATAATGATGTAAAACCTGGCTATTTAAATAGATAATTTGTAAGAGCCACCTTATTAGCTGAACTTGTATTGAAATATACACACACTTCAATGTACTGTTCCCCATAGTGGACCCTTAAGGAAAGCTAAGGGGTGGTGATGATCCTAGCATACTTGGCACACTTTATTTCGCAAAGACTAATGGACTTCTGGAAGAAAGAAGAGGAAGATGTCCAGATTCTCAACGTCGGATATTGCATTTGGCTAAAGAGATTCATCAGACAATGCCAACTATGAGGTCGCAGTAGGAGCAGTAATCTAACTGTGAGTGAATTTGTGCACTGTTTAAGTTAATGTTAGGGAAACTTCTGCTGTGAAGAGATACCATGATCACAAAAACTCTTATAAAGAAAAACATATAATTGGGTCTGGCATACACATTCAGAGGTTTAATTATCATAGAGGGGAACATGGCAGCACACAGGCAGACATGGTGCTGAAGAAGGAGCTGAGAGTTTTACATATAGATTAACGGATACTAAGAGATGAGGGGGAGAGAAAGAGAAAGA
>NW_022196897.1:132836027-132844172 GCF_008632895.1 Mastomys coucha | reverse complement strand
AGACAGAGACAGAGACAGCCAGACTGAGCCTGGCTTGAACATTTGAAACCTCAAACATTTCCACATCCAATAGAGCCATTTCCTGGAGACCAAGCATTCAAATTCAAACTACTACATACACTGAAGTACAAATTCTAACTAAAAACAGTCAGTCTGTGGGAAAAAGAATTTTAGAATGCCCCCATGATCTGACGTTCTATAGATGGAAAGCAAGCAAAGGTAGGGTTCATCTGATGTTTCTAAAACAGCCTGCACCTGGACATATCCATCTCCTTCCACAGGAGTCCTTTGTCCAGCATCATCACAGATGCCCATGCTCAGAAGTATACCAGTGGCTTTCAGAGCAAGGGGACTCTGCTCTTCTATTTAGTGGCTTTCCTTAGACTCACAGACAAGGGACGTGGAAACATTATGTATCAAGAAATAGAGTTTCTAAAATCCACCTTTCCCCTACAATGCTGACCTGAACACTTCATAAATTTTAATGACAATAATTATAAATTCTGTTTTTACAAAAGGATGAAATTATAAATTAAAAACAATGGTGTGATAATTATGCAGGCTGCTTCTTGTAACAGAAAAGTTGAGAGGAAATTAGGCTTGACTTGCCCAATCTCTATAGGGAGTGCTCCTGAGTCTTGACTCTGACCTCACAAATCCTGAAATGGCCAGGCTTCCTGTTGCAACCTCGATCTCCTTCTCACCTTCCTGTTTGTCTCACTCCTCCAGCCATATCCCTGCAGGATTCTGCCTCAGAGTCTTCACACTACCTGGCCATTTCCCAAGGACTTCTCATACATTCGGGAGACACGTCAATAACCTCTTTCCATTTTTGGTTCAAAGATCACTGTGAGCATGGGCTCTCTCCTTTAAACTTCAGCCAGCCATCTTCTACTCTACCATCTCCTCCCCAGCTTCATTATCTTGCTATTATTTCATGCAGTGTATATTCTTTCTTCTGTAATAAATAGCTTTTATGTTGTCACAGTCTAGTGTTTCCTTTCAAAGCAGAGCCTGTGGCAAAGCCTTAGGACTTTCAACCAGAAGATGATTTCAGGTATTAAGAATAAGACAGGGGTGAAGGGACCGCCAGCATCCATGGAGAAGTCAGAGTCACCCCTGGCCACAGGAGGTACTGGGGATGCAAAGGTTTCTATGAGTATAGAACACAATTGTCCCTGAAGCAGGCAGGCAGGCAGGCAGGCTGCTGTATACATCTCTGCCTCCCAACACCCACTGGTAATTGTTGCCCATTCTAACTCCACACCCTCTCTCCTGGAAGAAAATGGAGAGATTTCTCATCCTGCTCTTGCTGAGAACACTTCCTGGTAGAGGAGTTTCTGCACCTGCTCAAATTGTTCTTCACGGCTGCAGCTGCAACCAATTCAGGGTGACAGCATTCGAGGTACAGCAGACTAGAGATATTCACGCATTTTCTGGTCAGATGATCTAGAATGGACAACACTGTTGTCTTCTCCGTGATGGTATCTGGTGTGCCCGACACATAGACAAGTCTTTAATTAACCTATCTGCATGCCAACCTGGAGTGGATGACAGGTCCTTGTAATGCTTGTAACCAGAGCCCTTCTCTGGTTTGTGCTCCTCACTGAGTTCAGTGTTAGAAAAGTAACCCTCAAATTTATAGATTAATGGTGTTTCAAGCTGGCATGCTTAGGAGGTGATGAGAATTTGATAGATCACTGAAAATAGAGTTCCCAGATGAACTGGCAGACAACAGGTTGCTTGGGCTCTCCTAATGATGCCGTCTACTACACGGCAGCTACTACTCTACTGCCCCTTGCCAGGCACCAGTGCCACACCCTTAGATTTCTTAGTCTCCAGACCTGTGAGCCAAAGGAATGTATCTAATTCATAAATTTTTGTTACAGCAAATTAGATAGACATAGATATATCCGATATTTTTTAAATTATAAGGAAGGTATTGAGGATCACCAGAAACAGATAGATGCCCTTGGCATGATGCAAATGCAAGACGTAAGTGTGGGGGGGTGCTCCTTTACCAGAGAACTAAGTATGTGGTGACTGTGGTACTCCAGGGCTGCCAATTGCCTTCATACAGCTTCATGAGACTGTGAGACATCAAGAGATCTCAGACTTAGAGAAGAAAGAATGAATCTGTGAGCTGTGGGCTGAAAAAACTTGGGATGCTGTTGGCAGTTATTAGCTCATCAATAGATCTGTTACCTTTTAAATTAAACTGACTTTAGCCTCTCGCTAGGCCTTTTATTGATAGAATCTGCCTTTGAACCTCAGACGTGTGTGCCAACAATAAGGCTTCCATAAAGACACAGTAAGTTGCAAGAATGAAATGTCACACATCCAGCTACCCTTTCCTTTGATCGTTGTTATTTTAATCTTCCACTCGATGGTATTAACACATGCATCCTCTAGTCTGTTATTTTGGTTGTTGCCCTGAACAACTTAAAATTTTACTTTCACTCAAGCACAAGTATGTTCATTTCAGTGTCTCCAGCATTAAAAAAAAAAAAAAAAGGAAAGAAAGGGGAAAAAACTTCAGCCTAGTTACAGCCAATACATTAAAAGAGATTTGATTTATTTTTTGATGAGGAGGTTTTACAGTGGGGAAATGTGACCATCTCAGTTGGCAAATGTTTGCACTGAATTATAAAAATCTTCAAAGACAGAGAGATTTTCTCCAAACTATTTAAAAATCTTCATAAGGGACCTCCCACAAATGATAACTTCTTTAAAGTAGAAATTGCCCTAAAGATGTACAAGTCTTCACAAAAGAATACCATCAAATGATTAGAACCTTACCAGACCCCATCTGGATTTAAGTTCCAATAATAAGGGTCAGAACCTTGTCCATACCTAGTTTAAAAAAAATACTGTAGGAAAGCACATATTTTAGTATTTCCAGATGTAGACGGAACATTTTTCGTTTTGAAATACAATGAGAAAACTTTTTTCATGCTATTTTGGAAACGATATATAGGCTGAAGCAGGCAGAGAAAGTTATTTGAAAGTGGTCAGGCCAAGAAGATTGGAAGGCAGGTGAGTCTGAATTGCGGTCAGAAACCAATCTTGTGTCTTCTGCCCTGGGCCCATATAGTTTTTCGAGACTTATTTTTATTGGTTAAAATATTAGGTAGACATTTCTGGAGTTATACTCATCCATGCTCTACTGTATACAAATTAGCTGGGAGACACTGAACACAGAGAAGTTACAGCTGAGCACGAACAAGAACCAAAAGAGAGTTAAGATGAAATCCTTGGCATAGAAACCCACGTGCATACCCACACGTTCACACCACTTTATCTTTTAGTAAATTGCTCATCTATGTTTAGTTTGGAACATATTTTGCAGAGATGTAAAGCAAAACAGCAGCTCAGCCTTGCTGAGCCTCAGCATTTGACATCTCCTGTCCCCACTGGATCCCTTTTTATGATCAGCAAGCAAGCATCGGGTGGTGTTACTCCCACTCGTGTCCACGCCACACAGGTGTCCAGCAAAGACAGACTGTTATGCATCTTCTTCAAGCAAGTTCTCTCCAAAGTAGTCTTCAAACAAAAGCATTTAGAAGCAGGGGTCAGGGATCAGTGCTTTTGTACAGACCATCTGGTGCATGCTGGTAAACGTAACAGCTTCGTGTATAGGCCATGCCTGTGTCTGTGCAGTGTCTTGACATAGTTTGCTATTATATTATGTTTATGGTTTTATTTTTGCTTTCTTCCTACTACCTGGTTTGTGGTTTGTCTGAGGTATGTTCATGCATATGTTTTCTTCCAGACTGTCATTTTGTGAGCCATGTTGACAGTATTGTCCTTTCTACACTCTGGGAGCTAACATCTCCCAAGGCAGAGTCCTTAGTGATTCAAACTCATGAAGCAGGTATATATTTCTGGATTTAGGCTCAACTGTCCTATGCCACAGGCAAAGTAGCTGGGAGACACAGAACATGGAGTAGTTATGACTGAATGTGAATGAAAGAAAAAAAGAAAGAAAGAGAGAAAGAAAGGAATTAAAAAGCCCTTTACATAAAAATCCAAAAAAGATAGTAAAATTATCTTTTAGCTAAGGTCCTCAGTGTTTCTCCCAAGACAATCCAGTTAGAAGTCGAAGCTCATAGGGGCCATTTTCAGGCCTTTAGTTCATTCCTTCATACCTTCTATTCACTATTAGACTGTGTGTTAGATGCACAGTAACCTGGTGCAGGCAGCAGAAACTCCTAAGAAACCCAGTGCTAAGTCATCAAACCTGACCTGGTCTTCAGATCCCAGAAATAGCTACCTCCAAGGATGGAATCTCCTTTCAGGCATTCTTTGTAGTTTCCATGGGAAATGCACCTCCCTGCCCCCTACCCGCTGAAACCCATGTGTTTGAGCACTTCGTTCCTAGCTGGTGACACTTGTTTGGAAAGTTGTGAGACCTTTAGAAGGGTCTAAGCTCTGAGTTTTTGTAGCCTGATCTCACTCTCTGTATTCTCTTCTTCCTGTTCTGTCAATATATTTCCCAGCTGTGCACACCTACATGTTCCATGATGACTGACACTCTTAAACTGTGAGCCAGTGGTTTGAATAAGTTTGGTCCCCATGGACTTATGTGTTTGAATATGCTTGGTTATGCTTGGCCTAGGAAGTAGCAATATTAGGAGGTGTGGCCTTGTTGGAGTGGGTGTGGCCTTGTTGGAGGAAATTGGAGAAAATTGGAGGAAGTCACTGTAGCAGTGGGCTTTGAGACTCTGCTCCTAGCTACCTGGAAGATAATCTTCTCCTGGTTGCCTCCAGAACAAGATGTAGAATTCTCACTCAGCTCCTCCAGCACCATGCCTGCCTGGATGCTGCCATGATTCCCACCATGATGATAATGGACTGAACAAATCTCTGAATGTGTAAGCCAGTCCCAAGAAAGTGTTGTTCTTTATAAGAGTTGCCTTGCTCATGGTGTCTCTTTTCACACCAATGAAAATCCTGAGGTACCCCTTAAAGGCATTCTTTGTCAGTTATTTGGACACAGTTGTTGCTGTAATAAAACTAGACATGTGGTTCATAGGCCTTTAAAATAGGTTTTCAGGAAGAATGTGGAAGAGTTTGGAGCCACAGGCTACAGAATCTCTGAATCCTAGAAGAAGAAACTGTAAGGTCATTGTGGTGAGAGTGTGCAAGTGCGGACTGTGAAGGCTGTGCTTGTGATGTGTCTGATGGGAATCAGGACTCTGTTGGGAACTGTGCTAGAGTATACACATTACATTCTAGCAATGAGTCTGGCTGCATTCTGTCAAGGTCTGGATATTTTGAATTAGGCAGAGTTAAAAATTAATGGACTTGCTTGTTTGGCAAAGGCATTTTCAAGGAAATGTAACACCTAGGCTGTGGCATAGTGATTGCTCATTGCTCTTAGTCAGCTCTACATTGAGAAAGAGCACAAAGATAAGAAAAGAATGTACAATTTAGCAAGCAGAGGACCATGAAAAAGCCTGAGGTACAGAGCTAACAGCTGTAATTCCCAAAGACATAAGTACCATTGAAGGGAAAACTGCTGTTCTGAGTTGGGAAACTCAGAAAGGTCCCTGAGAGCAAGACCCCATGCACTAAAGATTCCAATTTATGAAAATATCAATTCATTTGAGAGGAGAGAGCCTGAGACAAGAATGCCACTGAGAGGCTCCTTGCTTGAAAGCAACCACTTAGGAAAGTGTTCTTTCAGATTCAACCACCGAGGTGCACAAGGACCACTTGAGCAGTGGGAGAAGGGGACTATGCTATGTCTTGAATTGTCAGAAGAACTTGGCAGTGTTGTTCACATAACAGCAATTTTTCAGACTTGCAAAGTGCAAGAGTTACAGGGTCATAGACTTGCACCAAGAGTCCAGGAAGCTGTTGAGGCCAGCTAACATATGGTACAGAGGTAAGAACCTGAATTTCAGTGAGGACCCCTGGATGTTGGAAATGGCAGAACTATCACATATTTGCCAGAGAAAACTGTAAACACCAATGAATCTGGCCCAAGAAAGAAGCTACATGTTACTCAGGAAGCAAGCTGGAGGGAAAAGACTGTCAAAGGTCATTAGAGCTCAGATGAACCTGTCCTCGGCCACAAATGTGACAGGTTCTGTTGTTTGCTGGATTTCAGTCCTGCATTGCCACCATCTTTCCTCCTTGTCCTCTCATTATTTCCCTTTGGAATGGCAATGCTTATTCTGTGCTGCTGGGGATTGGAAGTATTTAAGTTATTTTTCTATTTCACGAGTTCTAACCACTAAGTGATTGCCTTGGGTCTCAGAAGGTACTTGAGACTTTTCAATAGTGCTGAGACTGGAGTTTAAAGTTGGAATGAGTGGATTTTGCATCATAAGATGGTCAATGAGCTTGCAGGAGAAGAATGTTGTCGAATGATTGTGGACTTGATCTCCAGACGGGGGCACTATTATAGAAGACTGTAGAACATTTAGGAGATATAGCCTTGGGGGAGAGAGTAGAATACTGTAGGAAAAGGTCACTAGGTTTTATAGCCAATCCTATCCAATTTCTGATTGCTATGTTAACAAGATGTATGGCAGTGTGGTCCCAGCCAAACACTCCTGCCACCATACAAAATGCCTGCTTTCATATCTTCCTCCTAATGCTGGGCTGTACCCTCAAACTGTGAGGCAAAATAAATGCGTCCTCTCAAGTTACTTCTTGTCAAATATTTTACCACAATAATAAATAAATAAATTACTAACCAGGAATATTTCTGCAAATCCGCAATATAAATCCTTTCCTTGTGAGTGGGTATGGTTGTTTGAATAAGAATGACCCCCATTGGCTCATGTATTTTAATTCTTTGTTACCAGGGATGGAACCATTTGAAAGGATTAAGATTAGGTGGTGTGGCTTTGTTGGAGGAAGTGTGCTACTGTGAGTAGGCTTTGAGGTTTCAAAAGTCCAAATCAGGTCCAGTCTCCCCTTCTCTTCCTGCTGCATGTGGATCAGGATATAGACCACTCAGCTACTTCTCCAGCACCTTATCTGCCTGTGTACTGCCATGCTTCCCACCACGATAATAACGGGCTAAGCCTCTGACATGCAAGCAAACCCATAATTAAATGCCTACTTTTCAAAGAGTTGCTTTGGTCTTGATGGTTCTTCACAGCAGTAGAACAGCAACTAAGACAGTTGTAGACAACAGTAATGCCAAATTCATGTAGTTGCACTGGGATTGGGTAAATCAACAAAAGTTCAGTGTTTAAAATTATGTAGTTCAGTAGATGCTTAGAAATGTTTGTGATTTTTACCTATCTTTGAACCAAAGACTCTCCCTTCAAGTATTTCTCTTATCATTTTGTTCCATGGAGCCTTAAGATGCCCATACTTCATAGCATGTCTTCATCAACTCAAACAGAGAACCTATTCTCTCTTTCCATGGCACCTAGGAATGAGTTTGAGTTGTGTCTTCCTATTCAATAAAACTTGGACTTAGCATTCTTTTAAGTTCTAAAAATGGTTCTCTGAACATTGGACTCATGAGTACTGAACCTATGAAGATGGCTTCTACTTCCTGAGGAAATGTGATGGTTAAATGTTCTGAAAACTAGAAAGTTGAGTGTTAAGCAAATGGTAAATGGAATTATGGCATGAATGTCTACACTGTGGAAAATTGGCAAGTGCTACATACATATCAGAATGCTGTTGGATAAGGCTTTTTGAAAAGTATTCCCCCTCCACCTCCCTCTCTATCCAGCTGCATTGTATTTGTCTCTTTGCTCCCATCTCAGTTCCTGGGTTTAGGTCAACCTTCAACAATAACTTTTCGAATTCCCCTGGATCCCTGGGAAATTTTGAGAAGGAGACTTTTCAAATCTAGAGGCAAAACAATAATTCACATTCAGTCAAGGTCAAAGCCAACCTCTACAATAATAATAATAATAATAATAATAATAATAATAATAATAATAATAATAATAAAAGCCTGGAAAGGAAATTAGGGTAGAGAGTGAGATTGCAGGGGGCAGAGGTATGTTGCAGGTACAACAAAAGAACCTGAGAACAACACTAGAGGAAATTCTTTAGTTAGAGCTCCAGATACCATTGAGCATCAAGCGCTACCCAATTCTGGACCAAAAACTCTGGACTAGAAGGGCTTTCTCTAATGGTCTTCATTTTTTTTTTTTTTTTTTTTTT
>NW_022196897.1:132824210-132830635 GCF_008632895.1 Mastomys coucha | reverse complement strand
TTTGGTGATAGATGTTCTTTGTGACTCTGACCGGAGCTTGTCCTGTCCCTGCCACCCGGCGGCTCCCCTGCGACTCGTAGGGCCTGTGCCTCCCTGTTGTCTGCTCCCGGCTTAGGAACTCACTGGAGAGAAGATGGCAGCTCTTACTGGAGACTCAGGGTCAAAGCGGTCCCTGGAGGCAGACCCGCCTCGTGCAAGGGAGGGGCAGCTAAGGTCACTGATCCACCTCTGCCACTTGGAAGCTGAGAGGATTCTGTCCCTGCCACCCGGCGGCTACCCTGTGACTCGTGGGGCCTGTGCCTCCCTGTTGTCTGCTCCTGGCTTAGGAACTCACTGGAGAGAAGATGGCGGCTCTCTCTAATGGTCTTCTTATATCAGACATCTCCTCAGTGCTGTTTTGTTTCCAGAGAATCTACAAAAGAAGCTATATTGAGTTGGGAAAATGAAATGTTCCTTTTTGCCTTCTTTTTACAAACACCCTCCAACTCCCCCTTCATTCCTACCCTCATAATCCTTAGGAATTACCTAGGACCTAGAAAACTCATTGGTTCCTCTTATCACCTTTCCAGCAACAAACTCAGGAACGTCTACAAAGATGACTTGGCATGTGGAGCTGTTGTGATTTGAGCCATTAGACACTCAGACAAATCCAATCAGAAAGCATCAGTTGCCCCTGTATGTGTTCTTAACCCACCTTGATTCATAGACACTTATTTCACTTAATAAGGAAGACCAAAGCAGTACAGTATGTCCCATATACTTTTTTCACAATTATTTTTACAATACAAAATACAGAATCCTTCCTGTTAAAGGTGCTTACCATGAAAAAAATCTTTTAGAATATAAAATCCAAAAGAAGCATAGTCAACTCATCAATTCACCATTGTTCCTAATTTTTATTTGAGAGATAACAGTAGAAAATGGGTTTTTGGAAAGGAGAAAGCCACATGTTAAATTTTATTGTGCCTGTTTCATTTTCCCCCAGATATTCTAATTCTTTCACTAAAGTCACCTAACCATCAAACTCTTCTTTAAGTCATAAGTTTAAACAGAACACTGAGCCAATGCCTTTCCCAGCTGGTTTGTTGTCACAGATGATGTATTGATTGCAGGCTCGATACATGTGTCAGCATTGCACTGTTTGTCCAGAGCAGGCCCCGTGGGCTGCCACACGGCCTCTGTGAGTCTTTGCCAGCTAGGTTCTGCTGGCACTGAGGTCCTTCAGTGTTTGTCCTGGCTAGACCACCTGGGAGGCAGCTGTCCCAGCTCTCTGTCAGATGTGGGATTTTTCAGAAATTGTGTAAGCAGGTCAGTGTTTGTTTCCAGAAGTCTGTGAGGCTGCTAGGTACCTCAGCCGGTTTGTATGTTCTTTGCCAAGACAACCAGAGGAGAAGCTCAGGGTCCCTACCTCTACCAGCCTCCTGAAAGCACCTGGCCCAAGTCTGAAGCTCATGTGGACTTTATCCATTGAGAGTTCCTATCTAGTAAGGAATGTGTGGTTTTGTCAGGGCTCCTTAGCTCTACCAGTCAAGTGAAGGCATACATACTGGTTTCTTGTTCCCACATAGACCCCATGTTTCTCTTTCCTCCCTAGCCATTAGTCCCCTGGCCCAGTGACTCCAATCACATCTTGAGTTTAAGCATTAGCATTCTTCCATCTGTACAAGCAACTAAGCAAATGAGCAAGCTAATTTTTGATACCTCCTTTGCATCTTGACTTTCCTTCCAAAGGACAGGATATCACTTAATTATGGTTGAATTTAATTTTAAAAAATTGCATTGTTTCCCCAAAAAGAACTCTGAAATTCTCTGAAGACTGTTTGGAATTATTCAAATGAAGTTAGCCTTTGTCATACTTAGGTTTTTGCTATGTTAGACTCCAATGTTGGTGTATAGGTTGACTGAGAGGTGTATCCCACAAGCTTATGTTTGTGAACACTTAGTCTTCAGCTACTAGTGCTGTTTGGGATGTTGTATAGTATCTTTGAAGATGCGGTATATCTGGTTGATTAGGTCACTAAGGACAGACTTTCAGGACTATAGCATAGACCTATTTATAACCTGAGCTTTCTACTTCCTGGTCCACAGATATGTGACAAGCCACAGTATAAAAGTCTGCCACCTGCATCCCAATTGCCATGCTTTCCCTTTCATGATGTGTGCCTTCTAAACTGTGAGCCAAAATAAGTTGTTTCTGTCAGATATTTGATCAACAAGAAAAGTATCTCATTCTGTAGGAATGTAATTTGAAGCAAGAGTTCAAGCTCTAGCTCATTTTAATGCTTTCTGTCATTTAGAAAATCTGTAACAGAAGAAAAAACCTACTAAGGATGTTTGCTTGCAAGCAACAGGAGGCACATGAGTCTAAGTCATGCTCAACAGGAAAGTAGAGTTGTTCTGTTTTGTTTCATTTGTCTGCAGTTCATGGCCTGGATGGAAGATGTGACTATGAAGTAGAAATGAAACAAGATCCAGGGCAGGAGGCAGCAGAGTCCATCAAATATTAATTGTTCATCTCCTTTGAAAGTTTTGGAGCAAATAAAGGCCAGAATTTTCATCTCAGCTGGAGAACCAACAAGCCAGAAAAAATGTCTGGCTCTGAGCAGAGTGTTGACTAGATTCCTAGTGTGTTCTAAGGCAGTGAGAAAATAACCCAAGGGGAAGGGACCCTAGGGACCACACCTACTTCTGTCCGGGAAGAAGGTGCTGCCTAAAATTCTCTTCTTCCAAGAAGACATGCCATGAGGTAAAAAGAACTCAGTCAAGGTCCTGTTAGGGGTGGGGAAAGGGCCAGCTGATGGGCAGGGATAACCCAGAATGGCATGTATCTATGGAAACTAGACATGGGCTTTCCAAGTGTTCTGGAACTTAAGGTTATGGTGAAGGCTAAGTCTGCTTTATGAAGCATTATTATTATTATTATTCATTATTATCTAATGAATAAGGCTTTGGGAGTATAGATATTCTAGTGTCCTGGGCAGAAGTTTTCATTTACCATGAATTTCTTTGAATCTGCTGGGTGCTAAGCACTGAATGGATCACATGAATAATTCTGGATGGCTGGATGGGAGCTTGTGCTTATGCCTCACATGGAAGAAGGAGTGGCAATCAGAGAGACCATGTCAAATGAACTTTAGGAGCAAGCACAGAACTAGAATTGGGCTTCCATTGAAAATGGAGGAGTGAGCTGGGAGACTTCTTGGAAGACATGGAATTGATTCCATAGTTTTGAGGGAAGAAAAAGATTCAAGACCATGACTAGCCAAAGCAAAGAGAGAGCACCATGATTTGAATTAAAGTATCGAAGACAAGAACATGAGATTTGGGGTAAGCCAAGGCTACAGAAAGAGAAGGTTAGCAATAAGGAAGGATGTGGTGTCAAACCATGACTGCCCTTTCCCCAGGCTAAGACACAAACCAGTACTGGATATGGAATGACCAGTTTTTAAACCCACTGAGTCAGACAAAAGCCTCAAAGTCGCTGCATTTCAACAGCCCCAGCAAATTAGTAAAGCCCCGTTTTTGTTCAACTTCAGAAGATTCTCAGCCACAGGAATGTAACACCCTTTTCTTGCCCTGAACCCAACCATTTGGGGTAGTTACAATAAAATCACAGCATTAATCATCTTCCTAGCTCCAATCTCTGCCAAAAAAGGAAAGAGAAAAAAAGAGGAAGGGTAGTGTAATTGCTGATATTACTATTTTGTGTGTTGGGTGAGAGTTTCCAAAACCAATAACAATTAATTTTCTTTGGTAGTGTTAGCCAAAAAGGCAGCAAGGTGCCAGGTTTCCAGGATCCTCTTAGATCATCTGGCGTCTCTGAACAATGACTGCAAGAAACCAGCCCTCGGAGGCCAGTAAAGTTCTGTTATTAACCCCAACCTCAGAGATTTCATATCATGGCCATTCCACATCACAGCAGGTACAAAATCTAGGATGGAAAATGTCAGGCTGGATACACATTTTGTCCACAGAAATATTACTTCAACATAGCTGAACTCCTTGGAGATCTTCTCTAGGTAAGATTTGAAATGCACACCAGCTTTGGCTTCCGATAACTTTTTGACGCTGCTCCAGACATATTTAAGAAATGGGTCTAATTTTGAAAGATATATTTGGGCAGTCCACCAAGACCTAAAAGTAGAATATGCATCCTGATTTTATGCACAAAGAATTAAAAAAAAATAAAGACAGCTCAAACTGAAATTTCTGGAGGCATTCACACAGATGAGATCCTCTTTCTGTCAGCTCTTGTATGAAGAAGTTAAAGAAGAATATAGAGACAGTATGCTGCCTCCCTTGGAACATGAAAATGCCCTCTCATTATTTCTCCACCTATGCTGCAAAGAAGACCCCCACAGTGTCATAGCCACAGCTTATGGTTACTTTCAATACTTTAAAAACCCTGTGACAATTTCCCCTTAAGAAGCATTAACACTAGGGATTGCCAGCACATAATACTTTCTGAAATGCTAAGCTGAAAGCATTTCCCCAGCTCTTTCTTTTATCTTTCTTTGGATATCTTTTTTCTAAACAGAATACTGTCAAGATAAAGTAGTGAAGTCCTTGGATGGTAATCAGACAGTAAAAATTAGAAAGTATCTCAATTAAGCTGACTTAAGAATTAAAAGAAGAAGGGGGAGAGACTTAGCAGATATAGAAGAAAGGAAGGATGGTGGCTCTTAGTTTCTAAAGGACTTCAAACATGAGATATAAATAAATTGTACCTATTGGGGGCAGGAAGTAGAAAAAAGACTAAGGTTGGCAAGAAAAGCCTAAAGGACAGAGAAGCACAAGAGGATAGTCAGGGGAGAGAGACTAGGGGGATGGCTCAGTGCTTAAGTGCAATGATACTGAAGTGGTAGCTCAAAACCATCTATAACTACAGTTCCAGGATACTGAATGCCCTCTTCTGGATTCTCTGGGCACCACGACTACCCAAGCAGTACACATGGTACATGTACATACATGTAATCAGAATACCCACACACATAAAATTTTAAAGAAAGACTAATAGGATATGTATGTCAATTGGGAAAAGTGACTTACTCTACCAGCAAGAGGGGGGAGAGATGAAAGAGGGTAGAGGATTAATTATGACATTTTCATATATAGAGACATTCTCATATATGACATTCTCATATAGATAGAGAGAGAGAAATGTATATATATTTGTAATGTTAATTATGAAAATGTCCCATATGCCATGTATATAATCATGAAATGTTAATTATGAAAATGTCATAACCCATTACTTTCTATATCACTTTAAAATAAATAATAAAAGTAAAGTGACATTTCCCCTGCTCTTCCACACCCTCACTGCTAACTCCAGGGTTGAGCATATG
Source organism: Mastomys coucha (assembly GCF_008632895.1). Classification (NCBI taxonomy): domain Eukaryota; kingdom Metazoa; phylum Chordata; class Mammalia; order Rodentia; family Muridae; genus Mastomys; species Mastomys coucha. The sequence goes on along the minus strand of NW_022196897.1, from coordinate 132,825,287 downwards.
TCACACAGGAGACCCTGTGCCTGCCTTAACTTACCATTAGTTTCCAGCATGGATGCTGATGGAAGATGAATGCTCAGCTGTGGAAACCTAAATCTGGCAGCTGGTGTTATCCTCACCTAAATCCCGGTGCTGGGCATCAATGTTGTATCATCATGAGAGGCAAGATGTGTTCTGAAAGATAATATGGAAGGCTAGGGAGATGCTAAGTGGACAAAGTGCCTGCTGCCTAAGCAGGTTAACTTGGGTTCTACACTCACACAGAGCCAGGTGTGACAGAATATATCCATAATCACTGCTCCAGGGAACAGAAACAGGAGAGTGCTCACTATCTAGACGGTTCAGTTGAATCTACAGACTCCAGATTCAGGGACATCCTGTCTCAAAACAGAAGATGCAAAGTGATGGAGAGAGTTGCACAGCATAGACCTGTGGCTACCACACATGGACACAGACATGCCCCAGAGTACACACCATACATACACATGCAATTGTCACATACTGACATTTTTTTAGTAAATGAAAATTTAAAAGTTAAAGGTGGTGCTAAGAGTTTTGGGTGGGCATGACACTATCAGAGATCCAAGCTTGTAAAAAGGACAAGAAGGAGGACCAGGCTGAAGATACAGTAGGCACTGTAGAGTTTAGCATAACCATCACACATTGGAGGTAGAGGTTTGTTCTGTTTTATTCGGCCGCTGGGTGCAAACTGTTCTAAGAAGAGCAGACGTGGCCAGGTGGCTTTCTACTGCTGAACCAGACCTCAGATAAAGGAACTGACAGCCAGAAGCCACTTGGTAAGGACACCTCTACACCTGGGCAACAAGCCTTCACTAAGATGAGCAGCTTCTCACCTGTAACTCAGTGACAGTAGTTTCTTGCAGGCAAAGTAGAAAATGTTGTAAGCATGAAGTGGCAATTTCCTAAAGAGTGAATGAAATCTTCTGTAATGGTTTGAATGAGAATGGCCTCCATACATATGCTCATAGATTTAAATCCTTGGTCCCCAGGGAGTGGCACTATTTGAAAGAATTAGGAGGCATGGCCTTGCTGGAGGAAGTCAGTGGGGGGGGGGGGGGG
>NW_022196897.1:132797446-132824162 GCF_008632895.1 Mastomys coucha | reverse complement strand
AGGGGGACTTTGAACTTTCAAAGAGCCAATTCCAACACTAGAGTCTCTCTTCCTGCTGCCTGTGGATCAGCATGCAGAGCTCTAGGCTCCTTCTCCAGCACTTTGTCTGTTTGCATGCTGCCATACTCCCCACCATGATGACAATGTACTAAACCTCTGTTCCAATAAATGCTTTCCTTTATAAGAATTACCATGGTCATAGTGTTTTTTTCACAGCAAAAGAACACTGACTAAGAAATAATCTATGCTGTTAGGGATTGTTATGACCCTTCCTTCTAGGTAGACATGATAGCCTCTCTGAATGCTGAATGAGCATGCTAGAGGAGGTCCAGAGCTAGGAAGTTTAGAGCAGCTTTTTCCAACGTTCTCTCAACATTCTCTCTCTCTCTCTCTCTCTCTCTCTCTCTCTCTCTCTCTCTCTCTCTCTCTCTCTCTCTGTCATTCAGCGCAAGCCTAATATGGGTTCATGCCAAGATTCTTGTAAAATAACTATGAAGGTAGCACTAGCTGGGACCAACAAACTTTAGATTCGGTATAGACAAATGTACTCCAAATGTTCACCCACAGCCTTCCACTTACCTGCAGCTAGTGAGCACCTGCTTTGCTGTTTCAGGTAGGGAAGCTGTGAAAAAGCCCTTTGATGCTTTTCCCCTCCTCCCCACTTCTGAGGGAGACTGGGCCAGTGGCCTTGTGATCTCACCTACAAGTTCTTCTCTGCTTGTTGAAAATCAGCATTAAAGATGGGAGACATTATTTCAGGACAAATCTGGGAAAGAACTTTCCAGAATATATAATGAACACCTGCAATTCAACAAGGAAAAGCCTCAAACTAATTCATAGAAAATAAGCCATGAATGGCCAACAAGCACATGAAATAAAACTTTAACATCACTGGGCACCTGGGAAATACATATTAAAACTACAACTCAATGCATCAGACATCAACCAAATGATTAAATGAGACTGGCTAATATGAAGAGTAGAGGTTGTATTAAATGTTGACAAGTACACAGAAAGGGGAACATCAACATTCTTTTAAGAGTTTCATGTAGGAAGCCAGATAGTGTAACACACACATGTAATCCCTCTACTTGAGAAGATTTGGATTTCAAGGCTATCCTTAGCTATATATCAAATTCTAGGCCAGCCTGGGCTACATGAAATCCTGTGCCAAAAATAAGTGGAAAAAAGTTGCTACATTTTGCGAAATAATGGATCCTTTATGTCTTCTTGGGAATAAAAAGAGTTTAAATAGAGATTACTGACTGTAGAATAAATTTTTGTTGAACATGTAAATATGATGCAGGGAGTTCCAGGGAATAAACATACGCAGAGCCCACAGTTCCCACACAGTAGAAACAGTGGTTTTCTTACCCGGTTCATGTACTAGTGGAGAGAGATGGAGCTGGCCAGTGGCTCCTTGCTCTTCAGCTCCCTCAGCAATACACAGATGACAAAGTTGGCATTTCACCAAGGACTCAGAGACTGATGTCTTGAGTGCAATACAATCATCATCAACTAGAAACTTCTATTTGGTTTGCATTAAAGAAGCAGCTGCCTAAGAGAAGTGAACCCAAGATCTCAATCAGAGGAAACCTTCCCAACTTAACCCTTGCAAGGAAGAATACTAGATAAGAGTCTTTCTTGCTTAATGTGAGATTCATAAGGAAGGCTCACAAGAGAAGGAGGGAGACACTTCAAATTGTCACGCAGCCTGAAAGAGGGATTAGAAAGTGATTAGAAAGAGGGAGAGCAAGCTAGGGGTCGGAAGTGAAGTTTAGAGCAAGCCTCAGCCAGCACAAGGAGTTCTCAAGTGAAGGCTGATGCATCCCACATCTGTCAGAAAGAGCCATTAGAGCTCAAGGATGTGATTCGCTGTGAGCAGCCTGGATGCAGCATGGCTTTAGCAGTATGGATGACAGAATGTCTAAAGGTTTGGCAGATATGATTGCGTATTAGCTTCTTTTCTTATAGCTGTGACAAAAGAGAGAGAAAAGAGAGAAAGAAACAAAGAAAGAAGCAGAAAAGGAAAATACCTGGCAAAAAGCAACTTAAAGAAATAATGGTTTATTCTGGCTCACAGTTTGAGGGCAAAATGTCTACCATGGTAGGGAATGCCTGGCTGAAGAAGTATGAAGCAGCTGGTCACATTGTGTCTATAGTCAGGAAGCAGAGAGCAGCCTCATTTTGTAATGAGGTTGAACTATAAAATCTCAAGGCCTACTCCCAGAGACCTACTTCCTCTAGCAAGGCTCTACCTCCCAAATACTCTAAAACATTCCACAACAGTACCAGCCACTGAGAACCATACATTCCCTATGGAGGAATAGTTCACACTCAAAATACAAAGGCTTGCCAGCCAGCAGCTCCCTGTAGAAGAGTCTCTGGTGGCTTCCTCTTTGATCCCCTTTTATGGCAACACAATTCTATTTCTTAATGGGATTCAACTACTGATCATAGCATAACAGTCATATTTCTATTACAGAGGTAAAATACCTGAGAAAAATCACCTTAAAGAAAGAAAGGTAATTATTTTGGGCTTATTATCTTAGAGATGTCAATCTATGGTCTGCAGAATATTATGAGGTCAGGAGTATGAGGCAGAAGAGGCTGATCATCGTGTGCTATGCAGAAAGAAGGGAGGGAGGGAGGGGGAGAAAAAAGGAGGGGAAAGAGAGAGAGAGAAGGAGGGAGAAAGGGGGGGAGAGAGAGCGAGCTAGGTGCAACATACTCTCAGGGCATACTCGCAATACATAATTCCTCCAACAAGGTCACACCTATTAGTTTCTGCCAGCTCCCTCTAATATCAATGAACCATGAATCTAGCAATAGATCAATCCCCTGAGGAAATCAGAGCCTTCAGAACCCAACCACTTTCCAAAACCCCATCAACTAGCCACCTACCCTTTAGCACAGAGCTTTCAAAGGGCATTTCAGGTTCGAACCCCATCAAGTAGTTGTTAACTCATTCATCACATTAGGTGGCATCTGCCATATACTTTCCCCAACATCTTCTCCAATATTCACTTAGCCTAAGATTCATAAACCTGGAGTGCTAAGTAGCCATTGTGATGGTGTCTACATGTAGATACATGCCAAGTACTTTGTATCTTCCTGCTGTGGGGGTCAAGAATGTTGTGTGAAACAGAAATCTTAGCAGTAATCTACTGTCTTCCCATTAAATTATTACTAGTTTCCTCTAGCTCTCTCCTTGTTGAACCTTAAGGCATCCTTTGTAGTCTGTAATTATATCTTGTCTTGTTTGCAATAGATGGCCATCTCTCTTACCCAGTGAAGGTAAAGAATGCTCTCTGTTGATTTATCACAACCTTTATGGCTCATACTGTGCCTTTCCCCCATGAAAGCCTCAGATGAAAATGGGATAAGCTAACGAATAATCCTTTTCCAGTTTCTCAGAGATTCTGGTTTTCATCACCTTCAAAATAAAAACACCTAAGTCTCTGTGCCCTGCCATAATCAGGTAGAGATTATGTATGTGTTTATGGGCATGTACGTATTTCATTTATAGTAAAACTAAAGGAAATAATATTATGGCACTGTCGTTGTTGGCAGTCAGCTTTATTGTCAGATCTTGATAACTTTGAATATTCTGATTCTTCTTTTTGATCTTTCCCACATCTCTCAACATATCCAGGCTGTTTCGAAACACTGAATCAGATGACCCAGAGTCTGGTGACCACAAATCCTGGCATTTTTGGAGCAGGATCAATTCTCAATCTTCTCTCTCATGTCTTTTTCTGAGCAGACGCATTCACAATTCATAAACAAAGCATTCTTTGGCAGATGGGTTTCCAATTTTTGATTCTGAAAATATGGTCACCAGATCCTCAAGACTTCAGCAAGGTTTCCTTGGGGATTGTTTAAGAGAACCTTGGGTTTCTGACTGAAAATAAATCTCAATTCACAGTGCCGATTTCCATGTGTCACAGTTCAATCTCAAGAAGCCCTGAGAATCTCTGTCTCCTACACAGCTAATGCACCCTCCCACCTGCTTACACTAAAGCAGCGGTCATGCTCCACTGTGCTCAAAGGCTTGGCTTCTCCACTTATTTCTGTGCTGTTCATCTGATGGTGAATCTTATACAACTTCATGTGGCCTGTGACACTTTCCGCAAAGCCTGAGAAACTTTGTGTTGAGTCTACCAGCTCTCTTAGGTTACATTCCCCGAGGTAAAGTCCCTGAGACAAGAGGCATTTAGGAGGGATGATCCTAAGCCATGCTAGATTAACCAGGACAGCAGGAAACTGAGCAGTGAGACAAGGAAGGCCTAGAGGATGATGGGATAAGAAAGGATGGAGTTTCTCTGTGGGCACATCTCACAAGATCAGTCCCATTGGAGGCCCCTGGAAGCAGAACAGCCTGCAGAGCTATCCCACAGAAGGGCCAGAAGGATGAACATTGTAGCCACTTCCCATCAGAGACTGGTTGTAACTCACTCCTGCTATCTTCCCCCACTGCAATGTCTGCCTGCATCCCATTTTGTCCAAATCAACTGTGCTCTGGTGACTAGGTGATTAAACAAAGTCCCTCGATAATCAGATACAGGTACTAACAGGAGAAACCTAGGAGACCGATATCATCTACTAGAAAAGGCAGAATTATATGGGGATGGCTCCAAAGGACTCCAACATGGGCTTTGTGCTACAAGTTGATTCTGTACTACCTAAGTTCTAAGTCTCTGTGCCCACCCCTCTTGAAGTCCCTTCGCCCCCTAAAGAAAACTACTGCTGGCTTGACTCATTAGTGCAGCCTTGGGCTAATGAGCAAGCATTGAGGAAAGCAAGGCGGACTGGATTTCCACTACCATTCAGCCGTATTTTGCTCCCACGATAGAGCCAGTCTGGCATGTCACCACAACTGCACATCATGTGCTAGGCAGTTGCTTCTCAACATTTATCGGATGTGACAATGTACTAGGTGTGGTCTACCCCAGGGGGCTTAAAATCTAAACAAACCCCTGGCTGTCTTTGATGTGTGGTATTTTCTTTCCCTTTCATTTGGGGGTTCTCCGCAGCAGGTGCTGACATTTTTATTATTCGCACAGGCATCTCCAGGATCCCATCTCACCGGAACACTTCAAATGTATGCAGGAACTTTCTCCCAAGGAGGCCAGAGCTCTTTAAAACAAACCATCTTTATCATCATGAGATCTTCCATGCAAAGCAACCCCCATGTGAAAAAACATGTTTTCCCCAATTCTTACCTAGAAAAACTGAAGTCCACAGAGAGGCACGACTTTCCCACAGGCCTAGGATTTACCTGGAGCTAGGTCTTGGTTTCACAACTGTAAAATCGAGCTGGTCAGAGGAAAGTAAATGAGACAACCCTGTGTAGATTCAGGACCAGGATGTAGTAACTGGAGTAGTTACTGTTAGGTTACAGAAAAACAAGAGCTTTTAGACAGAATTTCTCCTTAATATACTACTTGCCATAAATCTGAGAAGAGTAGGAAAGTTCAGAAGCTAGCCCCAGTGCCCACTGTACATGGAACTTCCCTATACCTGGTACTTCCCACTAAGGAAACTATTCCTCATCCCTCGTGGCAGTGTCTCCCCAGCATTACTGTTTCAAGGGACTCCTGTGAGGCTTTGAAGACAGTGATGCCGTTTGCAAAGGCAGGACAATGCCTGAAAAGGCCGTCACTCACATTCTGCATTATGACCTAGTGGCTTGAGCATGTCGTCTTCCCTTGACTGGGCTATTTTCCTCATGGCTTGACTTAGGCAATACTATAGGCAGAAGAGAGAAAAGCTGAAGCCTTATTTGTGCTGTGTTTGGGGCCAACCTCTTTTACTTTAAGACTTTAAGTTGGCATAGATTAGCCAAGTTCAGAGAAGTCACAGATGCCTAACCCTTGCATCTCAATGAAATCAATGGAAAGTTTAATAAGCTTAATTAATAATAGTTCCCATTATTAAATTCCTCCCCTGTGCCTAGGCATAGCCTTCAGTGCAACCTAACTGTCATTACTCACCCCGTTTCACACATGTGGTAACGAAGGCCATGAATGCCAGATAACTGATCAATACTACTCTCAAAGGAATGAGCTTGTACCTTAAGACCATAATATCGAGGCCAGATCCCAACTCATTCTCAGCACATAGTAGTTGGACCATAGAGACTATAGTAATGAAGAACGGGGAATTCTCCAGAACACAGATGCATTCAGATTCGACAGAATTTCTTGGTGGAGATCCTTAGCTACCACTGACAAATGCCACCAGTTCTGAGTTCCCATGGGATTTTCACTAGCTATATATAATCTTATGAAATACATCTTTAAAATTCTTTTCACTTGTACAGTGGGCCAATATCAGCTATTCCCTTCCAGAGCCACTGTGGACTGGTTTGTTGTTGTTGCTGTTGTTGTTTGTCTGTTTTGATACAGGGATTCATGTAACCCAGGCTGGCCTGGAACCCACTAGTTAGCCAATGATGAATCTAAACTTCTGGTCTTCCTGCCTTCCATAAAACCCAAATGCTAGGTTTGCAATCATGAGCTGCCATGCCAGGTTTTTTATTGAGGATCAAATCTGGAGCTTCCTGAATACTAGACAAGCATTCTGCAGCAAAGCTTAGCCCTGACATTGCCTCTGTTCAGCAACTGAGCTTGAAGCAGGCCAATTGGGACAATTTGTCCTGAAGATCTCTTTGGAGAAATGAGGCATACAGAAAGGCAGCAGAAACTCTGATGATAAATGTCTTCTTTCTTTGTGCTTAGCCCAAGAGTGGCTCTGAGGAGAACAGAGACCCTTTGTCACATTCCTGTGAAAACTGTCAACTCTACTGCAGACAGGGACTTGTGGAACTCAGTGTTAGATCTGAATTTACACTCTTAGCTCAGCAACTCGTGTTTTGGGCCCTTACATCATTCCTTTCTTATCCATGGGTTCAGAAACACTAAGGCTGCTAAGTAGGCACTAGTGGCACAAGGCCAAGGGCAAATCAGCATGGCTGCCAACAACAGAATGGGTGGCCTCTGCTCTTGAGCCAACTACTGTCCAATAATACTGGTGCTTGTGTGACCTTCCAATAATTAAAAATATCATTCCCTTTCATGCCAGCTTCCAAGCTGGTATACCTATCCCTCCTCAATCTTAAAGTCATCTACTTAATTTTGTTGGGGGACCATCTCCACAGACCTACTCAGCCTATTGCCTTTTATGGTAATCAGCTTGTTCCAGAACTCAGGGCTCTAAGACATCTTTAAATGTGACATTTGCACTCTCTCTTCTAAGTAAGGCCATGTTCTCCTTGAAAATCTCCCAGATGACTTAGACAGCTAAAGAGTCATTTAATAATGCTCAAAAGAAATATGCAATGTTGTGTTGCAATTTTAAGCAGCTTATAAATTAGAGCATACCCCATAGCCAAGCATGACATATTGTACCTCACCCCAGTGCCCTTTCTGAGGTCACAAACTAGGGCCAGCATATGAAAGCAGGGCAGAAACTATAAATTATTATTAACTCTTTGATTTTTGTCCTGAGTGTTTAAGACAAAGAAGTGGAATAGCTGAATGCAAGGTCTAGAAGTAGCTCATTGGCTGGCTTGCCTGTGTTTTAACCTCGCAGCCCCAGTTCATCAAGAAACCCATAAAGAAACCTGAACTGGTACACTTCAGCCATGGCCCTGACTCCCCTAATGAACCCAAAACATCCACAGCGAAGTATGATTTGTGGGAAAAGGAATTCCAGTGTCTGTCATTTCGTCTTTGCTCTAATAAAGTCTCCTAGTCGACAACTTTATAAAACACTCTGAGAAGACCATAAAGGCAAACCACTTCTGAGGGAAGGTCACCTCAAGGTTCTTCAGCCTCTCTGTGGAACTGTTATTGGCAAAAATAGGCCACTAAAAACCAGTGTTGTGCATCACATATTAGAGCACCCCATTATAAATAAGTAAATAAATAAATAAATAATGCCACTTCTTAGAATCAATGAAGCAAATGGTATTGCATGAGGTCTGATGACATGCACACTTTTCAAATGGCGAAGTCTTTTTTTACAGAGAGGGAAGAGAGGGAGCACACATAAGAGAGAGAGGAAATATAAACTAACTTCAGATGGTGGATTTTGGCCTCTACTGGTCAGAGATTGAAAGAAAAGAATTGATTTAAAGTTCAAAAGAAGATTGCATTCTCATTTTACTTTTGTGACTGTTTCCAAGTAAACTCAAAATGTCTTTTCTATATTTTTGAAAGTCACCCCAAGGGCCATGAACTAACAGTCATCAGGACTGTGCATAAAGTAAAACACACATCCTGAGCTTTCCTGGTAGAATAATAAAAATTCCATGTCACAGACTTTCATGGTGTGTTATTCAACAATCAGCACCCACACGTTAAGGACCAACAAACTGGGGAAGGAAACAAACGAGCAAGGCAGATAGGAAAGACAAAAGTATATTTTCTCTCATATGTGGGTTCCATGTAATCTACACATGAAATGGAATCTGAAAGGGGCTCTTTGTGCAATGGAAGGAGACTACTACAAGAGACAGGGAGGTGAAGAGGAACTATCAAGAGAAATACTGTCAAAGTACATTGATAGATTTGAATGATGGTGTCTTTATGAAACCATGCTTTTTACAATGAAAGCACCCTGCTGTCAACAATTTAAAGAACCAACACATCTCTGGTTCTGTTATTTCTACGTTCTCCACACTGGTCATTATTTTTGGCTTTAGGAGGACAAAATTTGAAAGGGACCGTTCCTCCTACTACATTGGTAAAGAGGAATGAGACGATCCCTTTACTAACGTGCAACAGAAGGCTGAGCTGGGGGCTTGCCGAGTGAACAGCACTCCACGCTCCTTGCATGAATCAGCTGTCCTCCCTAGTGACTCTGGCCTCCACTCATGGCTTCCCCAAAACTGTTTTGACTTCTTGGCACCACTCAGCTGATTGCCCACACTTAAGACAGCCTACATTCTGCCCCCTTATTATCACATCTTCAGAACAAGACACACAGGCTCAGAAAGATGGAGGAGGGCACCAATTATAGAACAGGAAGAAAATGTAAGTGCCACAAGACCCAGGTAACCCTACAGAAGATGGAGAAGAATGATTTAAGAGTCACAGACTCATGAGATAAAGGGAGTATGTTATGAGTTGCTGTCATTCAGCTATGACTTTACCATTCCAACCATGAACATACAACAGCTATGGAAGCCTGGAGAGGACTGGATTCTTTGACTTTCCTTCACGGGAAGAAGAGGCATCCTTGAGATTCCAGCCCTTTTTGAGGAACCAATGACCGTTAACGTTTGCTGGAGGAAGAGGTATTGTTTTCATTAATGATGTAGCAATTACAAGATGGGGTGGGAAGAAGGGGGAATTCAGAGGGAAAGGAAGGGGATACCAGAGAATAAATGATGAATACCTTGAGTCTCTGTGTTAATAAGAAACCAAGCTTTAATCCCAGGTGTACAGGTGAATGCTGGCCTTTACAACCTGAAAAACTGTTAAATCACATGTTATCAACATCACAGGCAGGATCCAGAGGCAGAAAGGAAGGCAGAGTCTGTGGGGTTGGTGTCCTGTGTCCTGTGAGAGACTACACAGTTTTACATGTACCCAACTTAGGTATGGGTTCTAACAACTGGTTTCAAGTACACTAACTTTCAAGTAGTAGATAGATAGTTTTAAAAACACAGATCCCTGAAAAACATCAATGCTTCAGAGTTAGAACTCGTAAAGAGGGCCAAGAGCCAGCTGAAGGCAAGCTAACACTCCTGCTCTTCCTCTTGAACAAAATCAAACCCATGAACATGTAACAAATCCAAGGCCAATAGTACTTAATTGTTGAGAGCCTTCTTCTCAGTTAGGAAAGATTGGCCTTTGAGCTACTAGCTCCATACTGAGGCATTAGAACAGGGGAATTCTGAGAGCTTGAGTCAGACACTGCCCAACCTCTTCCATTCCTGAGAGGAAAGAGCTAGGTGTTTGACATCAGCTCTCATCAGTCACTAGCTCAGGACTGCTTCCCTTCAGATTGGAGGGTTAATGTTGTAATACTTCACCTATGCAGGAAAACAGAGACAACTGATGTCCTAAGAGCCCCTCAGGTTAAAAAAAAAAAAAAAAAAAGGATGCAGGTAGTAGCTGAGGGAGGCAAGACAGCCTTATTGCAGAAGTCAGAATGTAGGACATGAGCCCAGGACACCTACCTGATATGACCTCTAAGAACACAATTGGCATTTCAACTTCAAGATGACATTACTATTTTCAAGATAGCACTGACACAGTTCAGTTCCACCTTTGGTCTTGATCATAGGCCCAAGTAGCATGAGAGTAATTCATAAGTTGTGCATAGTCAAAGGAAGGGTTATGCACTCCTCCCAAGAGATGACTACAAGTCACTTGTCAATCAAGGGTGGAGGTAAAGCACACTTGGTTCAGTCTGAAAGTAAATATAAGCAGACATCCTTTTCAATGTTGTTGAACATTATTATTTCTCTTCTTTCCTCAAAGCTAGTATGATGAATCTCCATGAGTTTTCCAAATCTTCTTCATTCCATGAGTTTCTGATAATTACTTTTTCTCTACGCAATCAAGATGGGAAAATGGCCCAGGAATGGACATGTAATTCCAAACATATCCACCAAAGACCTACCTTGGATGCTGAAACTAAAGACCATCTCTTCATTTGAGGTCAAGGTCACAAGGTACCAAGTTCAGGTTCACTTAAAGCTACTCTAGCCATCTGTCTTGCCAAAGCTAAAGAGTGGAGCTTCAATATAGGGGAAAGAAGCACCAAGATATGAAAAATTTGTCATTTTCCTAGGGTTAATACATCCCATGATCTTTCATCCATCACCTACCCAAATGATAGTGGTTCCTGGTGTCCTAAATCAGACTGGATTCTGACTTACCAGTAAAAATGTTATGACCACATAAGTAGTGCTAAAGAGTTTAAGCCATCCCTCTCCTAAGCAGACTGTGATGTTAGTTTTTGTTGTTGACTTGTTGCAACCTAGAGTAACCTGGGAAGTATGAAACTCAATTGAAGAATTGCTTTGACCAGATTGGCCTATGGCCATGACTGTGAAAGATTATCTTGACTGGTAATGGATGTGGAAGGTTCCACCCCACTGTTGGCAGCACCATCCTTAGGCAGGTGAGCCTGAGCTGTCTAAGAAAACTAACCAATCATAAGCTGTTGAGCAAGCCATTAAGTAATATTCCTACCCTGGTCTCTTGTTCTTGCTTTGAGTTCCTGCCCTGAGTTTGAAAGTGTAAGCTGAAATAAACCTTTCTTTCCCTAAATTGTTTTTTGTTTTGGTGTTATCACAGGAACAGGAGATAAACTAGAACACTGTTATCCAATTCCCACTCTCTTATACTACACATTGCTTTCATTGTAAAACATGTACACACAGGTGTGCTCATGGTCTTTACACTGAGTCTTTGACCAACTAGATTCCTGTCTTCATGTTGTTATTGTGAAGAGCTCCAAGCTATACCTGTTCTATACATGTAGGTAACTGCATTGGGATGGTTTCCAGATGAAATGTGTTCACTTCTTCTAGCTAAGATATTATTCATTAAACAAGGTAAGTGCTCCCTCAGCACTCATGGTCCACTCTCTTTACTTCACACTGACTTTGTGCTTTTAACACAAAGTTAAAATTATTATGTATATCTAGGATAAATCACATGAGCAAAAATTCTACCTTCAAGCTCACTGTCCCATTATATTTCATATTATATAAAAACACAAGATAAGAGAAAAGTTTTCCTGTTTTCTGAGGCTGAAGAGATGGCTCAGTCAGTAAAGTGACTTGAGTGTAGGAGGAGTGTAGGAGAGTATGAGGACTTGAGTGCAGAGCTTTGGCATCCAAAGCCAGGACTTGGAGCACATAATCCCAGCTTGGGAGAAGACTGAAGTGAGGATGGCTGGTTAGCTACTTAGACTGAGTCAGTGAACTCCAGATTCAATAAGAGAATTTTGCTCAAAATGTAATAGTGAAAAAGGCACATGCACTGCACACATGTGAGCTAGCACACACACACACACACATACACATATGCACACACAATCTTGTTTTCTGCATCTCTGTTAGAGGATGAGATATTTTGAGGGCAGAGAATATTGTTTCTATCACAAATCTCCCTACATTAGCTCTGGTGTTTGATCACATCGAGCCTTATTGAATAATGATTGACTTGGAGAACTTGAATGGGGGGAGAACAATTGGAATAACATTAACTATGGGTCTGCTGTGTGCCAAGCATAAAAGACAATTGACACAATTTATTGATTTATGCTTATAGAACTCTTACCACATGATTTCAGAGCTTACTCAGTAATCAAAACAGTGTGATATTGGTGTTATGGTAGCCATGTAGATCTTTGGAACAGACTCAAGAATTCAGAAATAGGATTGCATATCTATGGAAAACTGATTTTCAACAAATATGAAAAATAAACTCAGTAACTAAAGAGTATTCTTTCTATTGTAACAAAAATATTGAACATCTACTTGTAAAAGCAAATTCTCTTATTTTCAGACCTTACACCATGTAACAAGAATAAAAAACATAGATCAAATGCATAGGTGCTGAACTTTCAACTATAAAACATCTAAAAGGAAAACAGAAAACTTGAATGTTATCTATTGGGCAAAGGTTTACTATATGTTATTACCCTAAAACCTTAACATTTTCTTAAATGTTTCTTTCTTAACATTTTCTTATCTTTGACGTACACTAATCAGGGTCTGAAGGGATGGGTCCACAGAGAAGAGGGGGCTTGCAGCTCAATAATGAAGACAGGAGTTCTGCTCTCAGCACTCATATCTGGAATCTCATAACTACCTGTAACACCAGCTGCAGGTGACCCTAACCCTCCTCTGGTCTCCATGGACACCCACACATAGGTGTGCATGCACACACACAGACATATGCAAATTCATATAACAAAAAGTAAAAATAAAATAAACCCTCCTTAAGAGTACTTACTGCCAAGAAAATAAAAAGACAAACATTTGGCAAGAAGACCACTAATGAAAGATTTGTGCTCATAATAAGAAAACAAACTGCCCAATTTGAAAATAAGAAAGAAAAAAAAACTTTCCCCAAGGAGATATTTGGATAATGATGAGAGTATGAGTAGATGATACTGTGAGTCACTGAGAAAACGAAAATTAATACTACAAGGAATTCTTCCATAGCTACTGCAATACTAATGTTTAAATGGAATTCTTCCATAGCTACTGCAATGTTAATGTGTCAGTCACCACACTCTTAGGAGGGTGCATACCTAGAGAGCTGGTGACTGAAATAAGCCACTTGACAACAACTCACTCATTGCTATCTTACAATGTTAAAGCATACAGACCATGTACCAATTCTGCCTAGACTTACACCAAAGAGAAATGAAAGAATGTATTGAGTATGAACATCCATCACACCCTTATTCCTAAGGCTCCAAACTTACACAACTCCAAAGTCCACCAACAGATGAATGAGAGCAAACTAAAGTATTGTATGTCCTTAAAATCCTCATTAGAGGAACACTCCTCCATTGCTGGTGGGATTGCAAACTGGTACGACCACTCTGGAAATCAATCTGGAGGTTCCTCAGAAAATTGGAAATAGATCGACCTAAAGATCTAGCAATACCACTCCTGGGCATATACCCAGAAGATGCCCCACCATGCTACAGGAGCATGTGTTCCACTATGTTCATAGTGGCCTTGTTTGTGATAGCCAGAAGCTGGAAACAGTCCAGATGTCCCATGACAGAAGAATGGATACAGAACATGTGGTTCATTTAAACAGTGGAATACTACTCAGCTATTAGGAACAAGGACACCCTATTTGCAGGCAAATAGATGGAACTAGAAAATATCATCCTGAGTGAGGTGTCTCAGACCCAAAAGGCCATGCATGGTACATACTCACTAATAAGTGGACATTAGCCAAAAAAAAAAAAGTGCCAAATACCCAAGATACAGCCCACAGAACTTATAAAACCCAACAAGCTGAAGGGCCCAAGTGAGGATGCCTCAGGCTCACTTGGGAGGGAGAAGGAAGCAACCACAAGAGGGGAGGGAGCTGGGAGGGAAAGAGGATGGAGGGTGTGGATGCGGAGAAGGGAACTTGATCAGGTATTGGGTGGGGAAAGGACTGAAATCCCTGAGGGCCAGCAGAAAGAATGGAAACATGCATCCTCGGGAGGTAGGAAGTTGGGGGGACCCTCCAGAATGTACCAGAGACCTAGGGGGTGAGAGACTCTCAGGACTCAAAGAGAGGGACCTTAGATGAAATGCCTTACATTTGGGAGTGGGAACTCTGAGACCACCTCCATCAGAAAGACAGGACATCAAGTAAAGGATGGGGTTGCTGTCCTACAGTCAAAACTCTGACCCATAATTGTTCCAGTCTGAAAGAAATGCAGGGATGGAAATGGAGAGCTGCTGAGGAAAAGAAGGTCCAGCACTAGGCCCAAAGTGGGATCCAGCTCAAGGAGAGACACCAAGACCTGACAATATTACTGAGGCTATGGAGTGCTCACAAAAAGCGACTTATCATGATTGCCCTCCAAAAGACCCAATAAGCAGCTTAAAGAGTCAGATACAGATATTTGCACTCAACCAACAGACAGAAGCTATTGACTCCTGTGGTTGAATTAGGGGAAAGCTGGAAGAAGCTGAGGAAGAGGGCAACCCTGTAGGAGGGACCAGCAGTCTCAATTAACCTGGACCTGAGATCTCTCAGATACTGGACCACCAACCAGGCAGCATACACCAGCTGATATGAGGCCCCCAACATATATACAGCAGAGGACTGCCGGGTCTGGGTTTAGTCAGAGAAGATGCACCTAACCTTCAAGAGACTGGAGACCCCAAGGAGTTTGGAAATCTGGTGGAGTGGTAATGGGGGATGGGGGCATTCTCCTGGAGACAGGGGAGTGGAAAAGAAGTATGGGATGTGGAAGAGTCAGAGGGTGGACCAGGAAGGGAATAAAATCTGGAGTTCAAAATGAATAAATATAAAAAAATCCTCCTTAGAAAAATATGAAAAGACTGAGAATGGTCATAGTCACTATTAAAGTGGAGACTCAAAATTATTACACCATTACAAGCATAGGAGAAGAGAATACAATCTTTATGATTCTGCAATATCAGACTCTAGAAAATGCATGTGATGAGCTGGAGAGATGATTCTGTAGATGAAGTGCTTGCTCTGCAAGAATGCAAACCCGAGTTCAGATCTCTACCACGAGAAAGAAAACCAGACTGGGTGTGGCAATTCTACAACCCTGGCACTGGTTCAGAAAGGTGGATTCTGGAGGCTTGATGGTCAGTGAGGGTTGAATGGAAGCAGTGGGATCCAGGTTCAGTGAGAGACTTAACCATGAATCAAATCAAATCAGTCAGTTGATCAATCAGGTGGAAAACAACTGAGGAAGGCACTTCGTGTCAACCTCTGGTCTCCGTACAGACTTTGGATAGGCACACATGCATATAACAGGGGGAAGGGAGATGGAGAAAAAAAGGGGAAGGGGGAAGAGGGAAGGGAAATGAGGAAGAAGCGGGAAGAGAGAGAAGGGCAGAAAACAGAGGAAGAAGGGAAAGATTATTCAGGGTACGAGAAATCCTCGGAGACTCCTAGTGTAAGTACGCATGTACTGTAGATTATATGACAATTTTGTAGGTGTATGCAATATGGCAAAGCTTCTCTGACTGTATACTTATATATAATTTAGTATAGTAATTTAATTTAGCAATTTTTTAGACCAAGAGATGGCTCAGAGGTTAAGAACACTTGCTGATCTTACAGAGTATCCAGGTTCAGTTGCCAGCACCCACATGGCAGCTAACAACCACCTGCAACTCCAGGTTCACAGGATCTGCACCCACCTCTGGCCTCCATGGGTTGTAGACACATGGTGCACAGGTATACATGCAGGCAAAACACTCATGCACATAATTTGTTTGGAAAGATTTTAGTGTCTTTCCACAAGACAAACTCCAAAAGTGCATCCTTTTCATAGATTAAAAAAAAAAAAAAAAAAAAAAAAAAAAGATACTAAGTTTAGTTGCCCTGAGCATGGTTGTCTGGGAAAATGGTATATATTTGGATCATCTTGGATGAATTATTTATCTAATCTAATCTATACTCTGAAGATTAATCAATGGGTAAATCTAAAATGATTTTTTCATTGATAATCTCATTATTGAAGATTTAATTTAAAAATTTTAAATCAAGTATATGTATGTGTGCTTGTGTGGGGGTATGTTCCCATGAGTCCAGGTGTCTGCCAAGGCTAGAGGTGTCAGATCTCCTGGAGCTGGAATTATATATAGTTATGAGCCATATGACTTAGATTCTGGGAGTCAAACTCCTGGTTCTTCTAATTGAGTAGCAAGCACTCTTTACCAATGAGCCATCTCTCCTCTCCTTTTGGTACAGACAGTGTACCTATGAAACAGTGGTTCTCTCTCATCCCACTAAGGAGGGTAATGTTCTCTACATAAATCATGCAAAGACTTCAGCAAATTACAGGACCATCCCCAGAAGCCACTGCCACTGTCCTCTGCCAGCTACCTAAATGATACTTATTAAAGAGATGGATCTCAAAAAAAAAAAAGAAAGAAAAGAAAAAGAAAAAGAGCAGACTGTATCCTTGCATCATAAATTTTACCAAACAGCCTTCTGAAAAATAACATTGGGTCCAGGAACTCTGCTAGAAAAATGTCTAGCCTACCCTCAAATTTGGGAACTTTGAGAAGTTTGCATAACATTGGGTTGAAAGGCACTTCATACATCTTAGTGCCTTGATGTTCTATTTGTTTAGGTAGAAAATGGACTATCCACTTTCTGGCAAACCACACTGTATACGTAGGTGTGTACTCTTAACAGAACTTTGTCAAGGTGCTGTCAAACATATGGGCCTGACTCCTTTGGTTCCCTAGTAAACAAGAAGTTTAACCCATTAGATGAGTGTTAAGATCCCACATCAGGAAAACCAAGGACTTAAAGAGCAGGAAGTGCTCTGGAGCGATCTAACTTCCTTCGCCTCCAGTGTAAAGAAAGCAGGGGTGGATGAAGGGGCCTTCAGCTTTCAGTCTGCTTCTGTTGTATTCTTTCTACTTCTATTCAAAGAAGCTTTGCTCCATGCCTAGAATTATTGTTGTTTTCTGAATTTTACAAATTAATGGTCTGGCAAGATGGATCAGTGGATAAAGGTGACTGCCAAAAAGCCAATTTGAGTTATATCCCGGGACCAACATTGCAGAAGAGGAGAAAACAACTCCCAAAAGTTGTCCTTGGGTTACCACATATGTGCATAAGTACAACCACATTCACACACACACACACACACACACACACACACACACACACACACACACACGAGAGGGGAATAATTAATTAATACTAAAACCACCAACTAATTTATATTGAATAATAGATAATTCACATATTATGTTGTTACACTTTAAAATCCTTTATTTTCTAGTTCATTACTTTTTACTTCAATAGTGAAATCCTATCCCTTTGAAAACTTTAGAGAATAAATTTATTCTTTTTCCATAAAACCCCACACAAGGTCGAGCAGCACCTAAATAAATACTACAATTCCCATCATCCTTCTCAGCCTAAGATGCACATATGAGTGAGCATATGTGAGCTCAAGAGATAGGAGCTGTTTTCCTGTCACACAGTTCTGGAATTCTTGTGGAAACCTTCCTGGAGAGATCATTGTCCCTTTCTAGGGACATTCAGGGCAACTTTGGAACCAGGACATCAATTCTTCTTCCCAGAGCCTGTATTTTCTTCAATTATTGTATCTCAGACTCTTTAGTTGATGTAGTTTCTGCTGGGATTTACTAAATCCCCAACAGAGTGATGGTCACACTGACAGACACAAAAAAAGTCAATCCAACATAAAAGGATTGGCAGAGAAATGACTTCCGACTTGGGGAACAGGGCTGAGAAGGCTTAAGAAGGCACAAAAGTAGGTTCTGGGTAAGGGGGATGGCACCAAAAGCAACACTGATTCAAAATAACCACCAAAGACACACACTGAGGAGTACTCTGCCTCGCTCATGCTCTGGCTGGAGGCGATTGTAAAGGTCTGAGGGGGTCTAACTCAATCAAAAATGAACACTTAAGAGTTAATGTACAATGTGAGATGTTAAAAGGCGACACTTTAAAGGATGCTTAGAACTCTGAATGATTGTTATCTTGAGATGACCTAGCTTGGCTTGCTGTCTTTGTAATTGTCATTCACCATGGATCGCTTTGCTGCTCAGGGAATCCCTTAATAAGGACTTCTGACAATGTATAATCTTGGTCCAGAGCAGTGAACCAAAATAAACTTCATTTCTTTATAATTTACCCAACTGTGGTATTACTTACTAGATGCAGAAAAATGAACCAGGGCACTCCCTCCTAATGTGTCTAAGTGTGCACAGATGATCTATGTGTGTCTCCTGGAATGCTGGCAGGAGGTAGTGGCTGTTTACTTGTGTAAGTGTGATGTAGAATCACTGTCTTGGCATTTACACTCAAAATGGAATGACTCAGAAGAAGGCTGCTTCTTTATAAAAATGGAATGATCCAGGGCTAGGCAGAGCTGCAAGTTGCCATTCCACACAACAGAGAAGAGCCCAGACAGGCCTGGCCCGTTCTCCTCTCGGTGGGTAGGTAAGACAATAGCCATGGTATAAGCAGCTGTGGCATGCTCTGGTAGAACCCTCATCCCAAGGAAAAGACTTGGCTGAAAAAGGTTAATGGTAGGTATGTTAGTCACTTCCCATTAGTATAAAAACAACACCTCAGGCAGGCACTTTTAAAGAGGAAGGGTCCTCTTGGTTCAGAGTTTCAGGAGGTTTTAGTCTCTGTATAGCTGTTGCTTCTGAGTATGTAGTTGGTAAGCTGAAATATTGTTGCATTTGTGGAAAAGAGCGGTACACTTCTGCCTGAAAGGAAGCAGAGAAGGAGCTAGGTAGCAGACACACCTTTAAATGTACACCCACAGTGACCTATTTCCTCTACCCAGGCTACTTCCTAACCATAACTCTCAATGGACAGAGTTAGCACCATCACAATCTACATTATCCTCAACAGTAGGACCATGTGGGGACCAGACCTTAGACACAATAGCCTTTCAGCATTTTTCTATCCAAACTGTGATGGCCAAGCTTCCAAAGCACAGAGCCTTCTTTCACAGGGCTAAGAGTGGAAGGGTCTTGCTGTAGGGACTCGTTGATTACTTAACATTTTGGTGTTCATCTCCCTGCTAAAACAGTCTAGGTCTATGAGAAGAAGACTGTGTGTGTCCTAAGTGTCTAGCAGCAGGCCCACTTGCCTCATCTCTGGCTGTAGTAGAGTGAGTACCAAGATGTTTATCATCTTATGTCAGCCTGGATGCCCCACACAGTGAGCCTTGAGGATGAATCATGCCAGTCGGAGTTTACTGATTTTACTGATGAGGGGACAGAGGTTAAGAAGTGCTAGCCACGTCCAAGGTCGGCCAAGCAATTAATGGTCATGCTCAGGTGCAAATCCAACCTGTATGTTTTCCAAAGCCACTAGCCTTCGATCATAGCCCTGTCCCCCAACCCCACCCCTGGGGTGACAGATCCCAGTTAAACATTGACTGAATGACCTAACTTGTAACTGGCTTCATTGGTGAGGTCTGTTTTACAGTAAAGAGGATTGCAGTCCAAGTTTCTCTCGTCACTAAACCCTTTGGCTTACTTCCTCCAGCCCATGTCTGAAGGTTTTGAAAAATTAAGTTTAGTGGGTGTTTGTTTCTGCGCCTTAGTTGCTGCTCTCTTCCCTTTCCTGGCAACCTGGTCCAAGCACCAGATCCCAGCTGCAGAGTCAATGAGGAGCTCAGTACACACAGGCATGGCAACTCTCCTTGAGAATGTTAAAGAATCATCTTAAGACAGAAAGTGTGCACTCAGTTTGCCTTTTTTGTTCTTTAAGTGACAGCTTGCTTGGAGGCCAGGAGATGATGCTAGATAAAGCTATTTACTTCTGCACATTCTCACTAACTATTAGAAGACAACTAAGAATTAACATCTTGATATTCATTGGATAAAATAGAAAACTCCAAAATATTTCTATCTTTGAGGGGAGGAATGGAAACTACCATATAAAAGCAAGGGAATGGTTAAGACTAAGTTCATATTCTTTTGGGCCTTTTTCTCTTGGTGAATTCTGTTTCCTATCCCACTGGCTCATGAACTCTGGAATTTCTTTAATTACATGTAGTCTTACAATCTCACAAATGAAATCTTCAAATAAAAATCTTTATAGCCTCTTTGAGTCCTCAGCCTCCCTGTCTGCCCTTCCCCTCTGTGGATGTTAAGACGGGGCCTAAGTGACAAATGGAAACTTATTCTGCTTTTAACAGTCTGTTCTCTGCTTTGCTTACACCCCAACTGCTGCAACTCTCTGCATTCTCTTCTTATCTCATGGCCAGAATGCCAACACTAGAGCTTTAGGTGGGGAGGTCTCCATGTCTGTCTACCTCCCTAACCCTGCAATACCTGTGTTCTGTCTTATCATGGTATTTGAAGTTTCCATGATTTGGCCCAAATTTTCTTTTTTATATATATTAGATGTTTTCTTTATTTACAATATCTCCTTTCCCAGGTACCCCTCCAAGAGAAAAAAGAAAAAGAAAAGAAAATAAGAAAAAAATAAAATTTAAAAAACCTAAAAACTAAAACAATCCCCTGTTCCCTCCCCCCCTCCCCCTGCTCACCACCCTACCCTCTCCCACTTCCTGGTCCTGGAATTCCCCTACACTGGGGCATAGAACCTTCACAGGGCCAAGGTCCTATCCTCCCATTGATGACCGACTTGGCCATCCTCTTCTATACACATGCTGCTGGAACTCTGAGTTCCCCCATGTGTACTCTTTGGTTGTAGTTTTAGTCCCCGGGAGCTCTGAGGCTACTAGTTAGTTCATATTGTTGTTCATGCTATTAGGTGATCCAGGAAATGGTCATTTTCTGTAGGGAACAATATGCACAGCTTAAAGTTAGATGTGTGCATATCAGACTGGCTCCTGTAGTTAGACAATAGGTTGGGCACAGCACCCACTCATACACTTTAAAAGTCTTCATCCTCCTAGAAGTCTAGCCTCGGTGCTCCCTTTGATTCCTCGTTCCTGACTCTTTCACTTTGTTTATTATCCGCTGTGTCTACTCAACAGGCCACACTTAGAGGTCAGGAGAGCCAACATACCCATTCTGGAATCTAACAGAAATTAAATACTCAATAGGTATTTGTTTGGATAAATGGATGTTGACTGAAATTCTTGATAATATGTAAGTGGTTGCTTTCTTCCTCTCAGAAATAGTGTTCTTAAAGTGGCCCTAAAGTGATTCTGCTGTCTAAATCAGGCCTAAGAGGTTAGATGTGGTTAACACAGTGTCCTGACTTCTAGCTCCTTATAGAAACATGAGCAGATGGATTAGCCAACAGCCAGACTTGGATTTTCCCAAACCTACTAACTCAGAAGAGGACACAGGCTCACTTTTACTATTAGGGATAATTGCCATCGTTAAGATTTTAAGAGCCTCCTAAGCCTTTTATTTACAGTTCAATTTAACAGTTTTCTAGGGACTGACATTGCCTTCTGGGTTTTCCAGTCCCCAGAGAGTTTTGAAGCACAGAGTCTATAATGAAAATTAATGCATCACTTTTGAGAAGGAAGGGAGGCTGGCTCTGACCCACTAGCTAAGCCAGGTGCTAGCTGAAGATCAAGGAGTAGGTTCTGTCTGGAAGCATGAGATGCAGCCCGGATCTCAGGCAGTTTCATTTTTGCAAACACTTCATTTACAAAAAAGAAGACAAGGAGTGACATTGTGTACCAAGCATCATATGGGAGAAGTGTCCTTGCACACCTCTGCCTACGCCACCGCATTTCTGGCTTGTTAAGTCCCTCGTAGGTGTCTTCCCCTCCCCTTAGCCCCATGCCTGCCAATGTTTTGGGGTTGTGTGGTCAGTTTGTGTTGTGGACCAATGTCCAGCACTGACTTGGATGAAAACAGCAGATTCTTTTTGTCTGACTGCTGCTGACGTCGCCACACAAGCTGCCTTTTCAGGGCTAGGAAGAGTTGTTAACTCACTCTTCCCTCCACTGCCTCTTCTCAGGCTGTGGTTGGAAAGTCCAGGGCCCTCCAAAAGCTTGGCACTTGCTCTGACTAACTGCACTACGGCAGAACCAGCATAGCCAGTACACAATCATAGTGAGAGGATGGGCTCCCCCAGCAGGAGAGGATGCTGGGAACAAGAAATTATTGAGTCCCACAATGGGTAGATTAAGAAACAAAGGTGGCCATGCACTCTTCCACAGTATGCCATTTCTCTAAAAAGAATTTCAATGATAATTTTTACAAGGTAAAAATTGTATTTTAAAAAATGAGATAAAAGAAAAATCCTTCCATGGTCTGTGCAATTTCCCCCACTTCCTTCTTATTTAATGTGTTCTTATTACTATACTTCATTCTTCATGACTGTAACAAATCACTAAGATGATCAATTCATAAAAAGCAGAATTTTATCCCCAGAGGTGTCCATGTAGAGTCAGTGGGTCCTGTTGCTTCTGGTCCTATGGAAAGCTCTATGTCTAGGTAGAAGTGTGTGGTGGGGAAATCCCTCTCCTAGAGGAACTGAAAGGAAGAATACACTAGCATTCCACACTTCTCTTTGAGATAAACCCCATCCTGAAGATCTCCCATGATGTCATGGGCCAGCCAGTCTAGGCCTCCCTCAACCCGTGGGGGAACAGGGTTCTAGTCAGGTAGACGAGGCATTGGTGAAGAAATGACAAATTGAAACAGACACAAGGGAGTGTTGTAACTGAATGTAATTTGTACAAAATAGAAATAAGACTTATATAGTATACAGAAAACAGGGAAAACTACAGAAGTCACATAGGCAGGAGATGGCTACACTAAGGTCAGTAAAATTAAACAGCCAGGTGTAAGGCAGAGGAGCAGTGGTGTCTTTTTTCTTGGACTAGGTTGTCCTGGCAGCCCCAAGATAAACTCTCAGGGTCTTCAGCAAGTAGCTGAAGGTCGTATTTTAGCATTTTTTGACTGTAACATAAATAATTAGTGATGGGAGCCCTACAACTTCTAACTTCTTACTGGCAGTAAAACAGTTTTCCTTTCAGTGTGAGGCTTCTCTGATAACAAGTGCCTAACTGCTATCTCTAACTCTTGAGATGCCCTGTCTGGTAAGAAAGCTTTTTAGTAAAAATTTCCAGCTAATTACAGCTAGGAAATTTATTAGGATTATTGAAGCACTGTGAAGGCCAGGAAATAATGTTTAATCTCAGTGTTAGCTATAACGAAACATTTCTTAGGGACACCTTTATGCCTGAATAAAGAAAGTACCCAGATCTCTCCACAGACTTAAAAGAGATCAATTTGGAACACGTCTAAGTTAGGAGATGTCTACAACTGACTGAAATCTCCAGGAGACAAACTCCCTTTGGAGTCATAATGCCTCTTGTCCATGATTAGGTTTTAACCCTGATACTGTAGACCTACTGGGGTAGACAAGTGCATGTAGCACCATGAGCCCCATCCCAGCTCCTAAGAGATTACTTTGAGTACCAAACCTTTACTACATGGGCCTTTGGGGGACATTTAAGATCTGAACTACAGCATATACTAAATGAAAATTTAACTCAGCACATGTACTAAAACTCATAACCTCTTAACAAGGGAGAAAATATAGCTAAATATGTAATATTAGTTACTTAAAGTATCTTTGGGTTTCCTGAAAATGTAGGGAAAGAAATGCCACCATATAAGAAAGACTTACTATGTATCTAATACTGTGATGGGATCTGTAAAATGTATTTTAAGTGATATAATATAATTTGGAACACAAGTAACTATGTGTATGTAATTTATTCTTGATTTATTATACTTTTAAAATGTGTTAATTTTTATAAACATAGGTGTGTGTGTATGTGTGTGTGTATGTGTGTATTGTGTATGTGTGTGTAAATATTCTAGCAAAAGCTTCTTACCCATACTCTCTGGCTAAAGTTCTTAATTTCAATAAGACTATTTACTGAGTGACTCACAAATTGCCACATGAGCAAAAGGCAACTGTGCCTAAGCTTACAAAGATCTGAGCTGACTTAGCTTAAAGGGCTCAGCTCAGTAGGGCAGGTTGCACTTACTTCAGCCAATCAAGTGATAGTACAAAAAGACTAGAGACAATAGAGAAATTAACATGGGAAAGTACTTAAGTGATTATTGCTTTATGGTAATTCACTGTAAAAACGATCATTGTTTAATGTTCATAGACTCGATGGACCATGCATTTACTACCTTAAGACACAGTAATACTTTCTCAGTGTTCATCAATATCTAGTAGATTTGATAGAAAAGACTCAAATGCTAGAGTGTTTCCAGGCCTGGGAGCAAAAACAACATGGAGACACTTCAGCAGCTTCTCCTCACTGGAAGCTGCCACCCAAGATCCTGAGTCTGTGTGTTTAGGTAGGCCTGCTAACATGAGTATCTCAACAGCATGTCCACTGGGATTCCTGGATGAATGTCCCAGGAAAACAAGGTGCAGGTGCATGACACTATTATGACATCCTTATCTTAAAAGACGTTCTATCACTGTGGACAGAGCAGAGAGATTGTCATACAGCTATCTTCATTGGCAAAGAAGCCAGGTTATTCAGCTATGACATCTCCCATTAGTCAAAGGCTGAGAGCAGGTCCCAGGAGTTCCTTCTACATAGGGACATCCTGTGGCCAACAACAGCCTTCAGGTAAAGCAGCACTGTGTACACATCAATACAAACAATAGAAATAGTCTGCCCTTGACACAGAATAATTTCAGAACTAAATGGTTTTACCATGGATGTTTTTAAGTATTGGAGGAGAATAGAAATTAATCTCCTTAAATGACTATCTTATAACATATAAGGTTTGAGTAAATCTGCAATTTAAATTTAAAAATGAACACCAAAAAGTTATTATCTAATTAAAATAACAATTTTACCAAGACGATTGTGCCTTTAGCGACAGCCCAGGTCTCCTCACTGGCTCACCCGAGTGGAACTTGGGTGTCAACCCCATTTCATTATCCAGCCTACAGCTTTCACATGATGGCAGAGCAGAAGCTGCTCATACAAGCAATATGTTTTTTTGATGTGTTGGAAGCAATAGCAAACTTGGATGCATAAAAAATCATGGTACTTGGCTCCACACTAAAATGGAACTCCTGTCAAAGGAGAACTATAAACTTGGGGATAGGATATTTAACTTTTTTCTTCTTGTTTCTGAAAATCCTCTTTCTGTGAATGCAAGTGGCTCACTCACTCCAATAGAACATCTTGGTTACATGTCCTTTCAAAGGCAACCCCACTCTCTTTTTCAGACCTGAAATTCTGAGCTGTTGGTATGAAGAGTGGCATTTAATACCTGTTGTCTCTGAAAACAAGTAATTCCAGTGTATCAAGTTGTATTTTCTGATACTCAATTTTCTTCACTCAGTAAAGAAGAAAATGTATGATCTGTTATTTGTTTACACCACGTGCAAGTGGTTTGGCTATTATTTAAAAAAATAGATACCAAATACAGATGGAGTAAAGAGAATATTTGCACATTGTGAAAAGGAACACAAATTAGTACACCTGTTACCGAGACCATTGTGGAGCTCCCCCTCCAGAATAACCTAAAAGTAAAAGTAGCATATGATTCAATATTTCCATTATTGGGTTGTGGCTAAAGGAAATGAAGTCAAAGTCTATAGCCCCATGTTCAATGCATCATCATTCACAATAGCCAAGGTACTGGAAACAACTTAAACGTCTATAAATGGGTAAGTGGACAAAGGAAGTAGAATGGAACATTACTCAGCCTTAAATAAAAAGAAAGTCTGATACAACAGGGATAAATCTAGAGGTCATGATAAATGAAATAAGCCAGACTTAGAAAAACAAATGTCATCTACTTTCATTTACATTTGAAGCCAAAGAAATTAGACTCATGGAATGGAGATTAGAATAGTAGGTGTCAGAATGGGGAGCAGATAGTAGGCAGATACTGGCCAAAAGACTCAACATCTTGTTTATGCAAGATTTGGTCCAGAAACCTACTATAGGACAGCAAATAATGCTGCGTTCCAGGTTGAAAGTTGCTGATTGAAATGTGTTGAGAAGGGTGAAGAATCCTCATGCCAACAATGATAATACAGTGACATTGAGGGCAGGGCTAACCTTTGGGAGGTGGTAGAGTATTTGTAGCATGATTGTGATGATTGCCTCCCAGGTAAAGTTTATGTGTCCCAAAACTCATCAAGTTGAATGTAATAAGTAGATGTATCTGATTTTTCATATGTCAATCATCCTCCAACAAAGGAACTCAAAACTGGATAAACAAGTAAGTAAGTAAGTAAGTAAGTATATCCGAATCTAAATAGGATGATAGAACACAGAAAAATGTGCAAGCATGTGACTTGCTTCAGCCAATCAGTCACTAACAAGCACCAAGTAGCAGGACTGAAATGCACTTGTATGCATGACTTCTGCCATTGCTATAGGAAGAACCTTGTTGGGTCAGCTATTTAACTCCTAGATAAGGACAGGAGTATGACATCTAATGGGTACCCCAACCAAGATCAGCTCACCTGACCTTCCCAAGGATGTAGGAAGAAGTCTAGACAAGGCCAGAAAAGCC
>NW_022196897.1:132796211-132797436 GCF_008632895.1 Mastomys coucha | reverse complement strand
ATACAACAGCTAAATAAATACTTTATAGTGTCTCCCACTGAGATCTTGTAGCTGTAATATGCATTTGAGGGGCATGAGCCATTGCGAGGACTCAGAAGGAACACAGGAGACTAAGAATATCTTCTATTGAGTCTTTATGTAATTTGTCATGATATACATGGTATAACACAGTCCCTTTATGGCCTGACAACATTTTATACAGCCTGTGCTTTGTAGACATTTTTCTTTTTCACTGATGCCTTGAAAAAAGAAAACGTGTTGAGTTTCACATCAGAGGACACAAATTCAGGTTATGGGGCAAATGAGTTGCCATAGATGAGTCCTTGAGGGGTAAGTTCCACCATGAACGTACAGGAGTCAAAGCAAAGTTTATGGGTTCCCAAGATCACAAAACTGGAGCGTTTGTGGTATTCTGAGCCCTAGGAGTTGTCCCAGATGACAGCAGCTGTTTAAGAAATATAAACTTCAAGTCTCACCAGAGATCAGCAAGGAAATGAGAGGAGACATGGAGCCTCATACTTAAGACTGAAAGCACTGAAATGACCTTGACAGGGCCAAAGCCCAGCTCAATTGATCAGACCTTCAGTTAGCTGTAATCTTGCTATCTGCAAAATGTATAAAATAATGCCACCTTCTTTGCCTTAGCTAATTCCATTGTATAAAGATGCATTTATATTTAGAGAGATTCTAAATACAAACATCCAATGACTACCTTCTTTATCCTATGTTGCAACTTCACTTGCAGCATGTGGGACAGTCCTTATACAAATTTCAACCATGGCAAATCCTTACAGGACATACAGGCATTCCTATTTCTCCTTCATTCCACTCCTGAGAGCCACACCCCCACCCCATCTTTCAGCTCAGGCCCATGGAGATGCTCTCAATACTTTCATCTGTTCCTCCTGATTCATTGTCCAGCTTTCTTCGGCTCTGAACTCCAGGGTATTAGCTTTTATGCACTGCATGTGTAGCCTCTTTGTTCTTCTTCTGATTGAGAAGCCAGTGGCCCCATGGGTGCAAAGAAAATAGAGTCAGAGTGCTTGAACACCTCCCTTCCCAAGAGCTCACCATGGCCTGGATGTATCATTGTCCAATTGTAACTACTCCTATCTGCATCGTTTTCTTCACAGCTCTTTGACTACTTTAACCCCTCTCTTCCCTTGTCTTCTCAGACATACTGCTGATCATAGTATCCATTCCTGGGCTTTGCATTTCATCTTGG
>NW_022196897.1:132759393-132796201 GCF_008632895.1 Mastomys coucha | reverse complement strand
CCCTTCTAGTGTTGCCCAGATTGAGCATGATATATGTTCCCTGTCAGGATCATTAGTATAAGGGTGTTTCCAGACTGACATTAAAATGGCATTCTGGGATTGAACAGTCCTTAATAGACAGAAATGAGATGTAAAGTTTGGTAGCACTAGCAGCGTTAACATCACCCAGCAACAATAACATGAATATGGAGAGCAGGAAGACAAACGTATTGGGGTACTGAGAACTGGTAATTTGTAGCCATGGAAACAATGATGCTTGTGAAGAACCAGAGCCTGCTTCTGATGGCCATGATCACTTACACAGGAAATAGCAAGAGTTAAAGGCTGAGAACAAATATGCTAACTGAGGGCTGGAGAAATGGTTCAGTGGCTAAGAACACTTGTTGCTCTTTCAGAGAACTAGGATTCTATTCCTAGTACTCACGTGGTGGTTCAAAACCATTTGTAACTTCAGTTCCAGAGTATCTGATGCTCTCTTCTGGTCTTCTCAGGCATTACATTTCATGGAAATATATGTAGGCATAACAACCATACATATAAAATAAAAATAAATAAATCATATATATATATATAGTTTTCCATTTTTTATTCGATATTTTCTTTATTTACATGTCATATGATTTCTCCTTTCCCAGTTTCCCCTTAAAACAAAACAAAACAAAACAAAACAACAAAAAAACAGACCACAAAAAAAAAACAAAAAACAACAAGAACAAACCCCTGTTGCCTCCCCCTTCCCTTGCTTGCCACCCCACCCTCTCCTATTTATTGGCACTGGCATTCCCCTACACGGGGCACAGAACCTTCACAGGGCCAAGGGCTACTCCTCCCATTGATGATCGACTTTGCAATCCTCTACTATACACATGCTGCCAGAACAATCAGTCCCACCATGTATAGTCCTTGGTTGGTGGTTTAGTCCTTGGGAGCTCTGAGAGTACTAGTTAGTTCATATTGTTGTTCGTCCTAAGGGGCTGCAAACCCTTCAGCTCCTTAGGTCCTTTCTCTAACTCCTTCCCTGGGGACCCTGTACTCAGTTCAATGGATGGCTGTGATATATATGCTGCAGAACTCTCAGTAACTCAAGGTGTGATTTCAGATAGATCTTTTAAAGAGAATTAAGCTCACTGAGGTCTAATATAACTAATATCTAATCCAATATAACTAATATCTTGTCAGAAGAGATGAGGACATAGAGAGGGAAGAACACATGGTGGTCAAGGGAACAATCCAGTACAAGCAGGAAACAAACCTCTGCTGTTTAAGACTCTCAGTGTGTAACACTCAGGTGCTACTCAGCCAGCATGTGTTAAAATTGCTAAGTCTTTATAGTGCTTGAAGGAGTCCTCACAGTTGCAGGCAGGCAAGCCCAAGAACATCACTAATTGCACTGAACAACAACAAAAATTTAAAGGCTACCAGACCAGGAGGGCTAAATATAAAATTCGATAAGTTCAAATGTGTGTTCTCTTAGAGATGCCCACTCTCTGGTAGTCCCATTTCTAGGTTTTCACTCTCACCTTAAAACTTCTCCACAACTTAAGATAACACCATGCATATTCACAGACTTTCAAAGAAGGGAGGCACACAGCAGGATGCAGTGCTTGCATGTTCAGCAGCTTCTCTGGGACCCTTGGGAGCTAGATGCCCTGTAAATTTGCATGATCCCTAAAACTCAAGTCTAACTCATTAAACTTTCATGGATATCTTTTAAACATATTATATCACAGCCTGATTTCAGAGGCAAAGACTAGTAAACATAGCTAGCCATTATTCTCATGCTGACTTTATGGAACAGCTCTTTATACATTGAAAGGATAAAATTGATGATTTGCACTTTTAAAGAAAGGTGGTTTAGGAAAACTTACCAGTATCCCCAATAAAAGATAAGGTAAATAACTGAAATCATTTTTTATAGAGGGAGATACAGGATGACAAAAGTTCAGCCTGTACAAATTAAAATGATCCCAAGAAATCTTGATCAATGTAAATATTGATTGAAGAGCCAACCAAGTGTCATGGTACATGACTATAATCCCAGGATGTAGGAGGTTAAGGCAGGATTTTGAGTTAGAGAGCAAGGTGAGCTATACAGCAAATTCAAGTCAAGTCTAAATTGTGTGGAAAGTTCTTGTCTCATAAACAATGAATATATGTAGGGGAATATTCTCTACAGTCAGAAGCTTGTGGTACAGCACAGAGGATCCAAGGTAGACATCCCCACCCTTGGTCACTCACCTATGCCCTACAAGGCTCTGTAAGAATCTCCTCACCTTCCTTCTTGATCTTTTTTGTGACCATGACCAAAGAAAGCAATATTGTGACAATTGCTCATTTCTCCTTGACAAGCTCCTCTTTGCTAGTTGAAGCAGGTCCCTTCTGTCGCTTACCATCCCTTCTATTTCTGCTGTCATTTATTGCCCAACTTGAGCTCATTTTTTTCACATTCTTTCTTCTTCCTCCATGTTTCTTCTTCTTCCTTTTGCAAGATGTTAATTTTTGTCTGAAGTGGTTTGTCATATCAATGTTACCAGCAAGAGTATTTCCATCATCTGGTGAATTAAATAACCAATTGCATTGTATCCTTTGACCTCGGGGATGTCAGCAATCAGGAGTCCTCTCTTCCTTATTTACGTGAGAGAATAGAAGCAGATTCTGGAGCAATTTGCTATGTAGAGACAGCAGGAAACAGAGGTAATAGAGTATGACAGATGAGTCCTGTGAGTTTAAACTTTGCACTTCCTGCCAGTCTGTTAGATACTAATATTGTAATATAACTTACTGGAAAACATTCTAAAAGACTAATGGGTAGAAAAGAACTAATAACCCCCTTATTTTCTGACTTTGCCAAAACTATAGAAAATTTTCAAATATACTTCCACTCGAATGGAAAAAACATCATTCCAAGCATGGGTCAGCTTTGATGACATCAATGTACCACATTAACTATGCAGAGCCAGCCCAGAGAGACTCATCTGATAACCTAGTAATTGCCTGGGAGCCTTTGAGGAAAGACTTGGACATAGCATGGAGTACTGCATAGTGACTGCTTTCCAGGGAAACTTCCAGTCTACAAGCTATTGTGGTTTTCTTTCAACCCAATATGATACTTTCTTCTTTATCATTTGTGCTGTTTTACATTCTGATTATTTCAAGATCAGTAGCATTCTGGACATTCATCTTCATGTCCACCAATTCTACAAACACTCTAAGTGAAACATTAGTTACAGACCAAAGAAACTTATCCTGCAGAAAAGGCAAAGGGCTTAGCGTTTATGTCTAGGCTTCCATTTATCCCTAGCCATCCCTCTTAATCAGTTAGGAGAAAGCAGAACCAAAGGAGGGCAAAACTCTAACCATACCTGTTAGGTAATGTGACTGGACAATTCCATGGCTTGCTATCTGATCCCATCCAAGAAGTATGAGTTACGAATACATCCACCCTGAGTATGAACTTTTACTCCAATTTGAGAAAGCAGAACCACTATAATCCTCTTCAAAATCAGTTGTCAGCCATATTGAATAAGACAGTGCTTCCAGGATGGCAGCCACTGCCTACATGTAGATCCTTTAAACATAAATCAAAATTAGTTTCCTTAATTAACACTAATCACATTTCAAGTTTCCAGCTGCTGAATGTATCTAATGACAAGAGCATTTTATCATACCATCAGTGCAGAAAGTTCCATGGGATAGTGTTCTTGGTCTCCACTTCCTGCAGGAACTTCTCACATGCTGTCCTACCTAATTATTACACAAAAACTGTGGATAAGGGTTGGGGTTTTATCCATATTAAATATGCAGAAATTGAGATTCAGACATCATCCACAATTTTTTTTCATGCAATGCTTTCTTTCAAGAATAAAATCCATTTCCATTTTCAGCAGAATAGTTGTGACTACTCTCAAGGAACCCAAGAGAACTATACTGTTGATGTTCCCTCATAGAGGAAAGAAATGAGAAAAGGCCATTGAATTCCTTCACTTAAGAATTTAGACACATTCTCCTGGACCCTCTGCCAACTTTATAATTCTGTTCCAGCCACATTGAGGATATACTACAGTATATAGTGTAGATGAACTGGAAGATTAACTGGAGTGGTGACTCCTTGCTAGTGCTTCTGCCAGCTCATCACTCTTGGTAGTGTAAGACTTTGAAGTGATACATCTGCTTTGGGGATCTCCCATACTCCTGTAAGTAACCCTTTACCTGTGCTCTGTACGTAAACTTCTTAGTTTGCCAAGTTGGATTTGTTAGAATCACACTTAGTGTGTGATCTATTCACCAGTTCAGGGTGAATAGATGTTTGTTCCCATCTCCCCTTGGGTACATTAACACAGTACCTCCTCAAAGACTCCCAGGCAGCCATTCTTAAGTATACCCATGGTGGACTTTGACTGAGTACTCTGCTTAGGTATCAGAGCTCTGTACCCAAGGCAGTTTTATCCATAGACTATAACTGGGGAGAAATTAAGGATTGGCAGTCTTTCCTGCTTAGACAACTAAGACAGTGACTGAAGTCTGTGTTCCACTTCAGTGTTATTGAAGATAAAGGAAGAAGAGCATTGTCATAGTGTAATTAAAATCAATCACCCTAGCCCAGCATTCTTTTCACAACCATGTGGTTTTCATAAGTGGGGTCAACCTGCCTCAATCCCACACATGCAACTCCTTCCTTTCTTTATATTTCCTTCAGTACAGGTGCTAAATCTGGACCATGTTTTTATGTTTTATGCAGATATTGTTGGCATTTTTTAAAGTTATTTGATGTCTAAGAAACTCACCAACCTTTTATTTGCTCCCTTGAAATTTTAAAAGAATAGAACACGAGGAGGGAAGAAACACATCTATGCCCAGACAAACCTTGTTTCCAAATAGATTTCTACTGGGTCTGAGGATTCCTGCATTTGCAATTCATTCAGCTGCCACTAAGCCACTTAGGTCTGTATTTTCTACACTACTTTTCAAGTCAGTGTCTCCCAACTACAGTCAGTCCCCAGAACTATGACATTTGTGGAGAAACTCAGAGCAGAAAAAAAAAAATGGCCAAGTTCTTCCCTCTAGTCAGGCAACTCTGTTGGCTCTTTCCTTGTCTTTCTGATCCAGTTCCATCTTGCTTTCAGATTCTCCTAGACATCTGATGCAGGCAGCAGAGATGGGATTCACATGAACCACAGCTGAGTTCACAGAAATGATTTGTGAGCCTCAGTATTTGCACATGTGTGGTCATGCGGGACCTCTCTGGCCAGGCCAGCCGTTCTTCCCCCACATCTGCTAGTTAATCAGAAATCCAAATGTACAAGACAGCACTGGGAAACAGGAAGGATTAGTGACCTACTCTGGAGAACTTCTCGTGCCGGAAACAAAAAGTGTGCAGCTCTATCTGTAGCTCTTTCTAGATAAGTTTACACAAATGAATGCCATCATTTTTCTTTCAAATAAAAAACGAGAATGCATAGAATAATGAAGAAGGTGATAGACCCTCCAGCAGAGGCTGCTCACGACCATTTGAATGGGTCATGAGCAGCAATGGGTGCCTGCTCCATCTGCTTCCCATCGCTCATTGTCCTTCTTTCCATTCCTTGTTTCTGTTCCCTTGTTTCTCTTATTCTTTCTTTGTACCTTCATCATTCCCTTGTCTCTGATCTACAGAACAAGTTCAGGGACCAAACTCTGGGAAGCAAACCCTAGTGACTCAAATCATTAAAGAGTAAATAATAATATTGGGTGCTGGCTCGGATGGAGAATCGGGAAAACTCTCGTATACTATTGCAATGGATATATTTTTTCTTCAATTATGGAATACAGCATGGAGGCTCCTCAAAATACTAACAATTGAACCAGTTGAATCCTATTACTAAAACTCTAAAGAAAATTAACTGAGTGTGGAAAACAATCTGCTAAAGCCCATTTCAGTGAGCATCCAGGAGGAGGATCATAGGCCACTGGGGATGAACTGTAACCAAATAAATTTGAGCTCTGAGAATCCAAAGAGCATCAGATTTCACATAATTTGTTATAGAGGCATAAGGAGTGTCCACACATTCTGTGAATCAAACACTGAGCGTATATGCATTTGTTTTTTTCTTTCTTTAACTCATTTTGCATGTGATCATGACAGAAAAACCTTTGACAGTCATCACTAAAATAAATTCTACAAGTTGTGACAATGATACTACTAGTGTGACCAGTCCACTGGTGTCTTTGTAAGGTTTCAGGACAATCTGTTCTACAAGATCAAATAGAAAAAAGGGTACTGGAGAAGCTTATAAATGCATACTGTAAAACTTTTCTCAGAAGCTCAGGGGCATCCAATTCCTTGGGAAATTTCCTATGTGGAGTCAAGAGAAAATAGGGGTACTCATCTTTAGTAAAGATCAAACACGGGGGCCACCTCTAAACCATGTAAGTTGCACCACATACTTCCTAGGTCCTGGGTTTGACTCCTAGTACAGTGAATAAAAGGAAGCATGGCAAATAGGAAAAGGAGTAAGGAAGAGGAGAAGGAGGAGAGAGAGGAGAAGGAAGAGGAATAGAAAGAGGGAAACAGGAGGAAGTTAGCCCCACTGGTACGTGGCTTCAATCTAGTCTAATCTAAGACTAGAATCTGATGCACTAGACTATGTGGTCAGATTTCCCTTCTCAGCAGAGGAGAAAAAAAAAATATCTCCTCCTGAATCTACTAGTTACATTCGAGCTTTCTTCCTGACCCTGTCTGCAATTCTTAACTCCTTTACAACCAGGTCTCTTGCCTAACCTCCATCACAGACTGAATCTAAAGAGGAGGGTGCTCTTGGACCAACCTCTCATGTAGACCCTACCTTGGTTCAGGCAGATCCTCATGGCCCATTCACCATGTATCTTGGTAAAGTGTAAGGGCCCTGAAGACTTCAAGGAGCAGGGAGACAATAAAACAAGGTGAGATTTCTGACTATAAGTCAGTTCAAGCCCCACTCGCACCACATGGGAAGAAGGTGAAATAGCTGAATAGGAGCTCTGCAGCCCAGCTGCAATGGTTTGGTTTGCAGGTTTACACTCACATTAGGTCCTTGGTGATTCTTTTCAGCCTCCTCACCCGTCGCTCTACTTATGTAAAAATGAGGATAACCAGAGTGACTTTGGGTGAAAATGATAAGCTCTTGTTTTTCTGTTTCATTTTTTTTTGCAGCATGGTGAACTGAAACTAAAACCACATACATATATACATAAACACACAGACACACACACCACCACCACCTCCACCACCACCACCACCACTCCCAGCCTTTCCTTTGCTTTCTATTTTAAGACAAAGTTTCATAAAATCTCCTAAGCTGATCTTGAACTCACTCTTATGAGGCAGCCTTGAGATCTTCCTCCCTCATCTTCCACACTCAAAATACCTATGATATATCAAATTGCCTGACTTACAAGCCATTTAAATTCACTCTTTTGATTAGGTCATTAGGCTTAGGATGAGCTCAAAATCCTTTCAGCAATGATATCCATGTCAGGGGATCTCAGTGTCAAACATTTGTAAGAATCTCATGGCCAACTTCATTTAGAAAACATAAGGAATGTGGGTTGTTCTTCCTGTATTCCAGACTTCTGCACTAATAACCCTTTATCAGAGAGTGCATACCGTATTTGTTCTTTTGTGATTGGGTTACCTCACTCAGGATGATATTCTCCAGATCCATCCATTTCCCTAAGAATTTCATAAATTTATTGTTTTTAATAGCTGAGTAGTACTCCATTGTGTAAATGTACCACAATTTCTGTATCCACTCCTCTGTTGAGGGACATCTGGGTTGTTTCCAGGTTCTGGCTATTATAAATAAGGCTGCTATGAACATGGTGGAGCATGTGTCCTTGTTACATGTTGCAGTATTTTTTGGGTATATGCCCAGGAGTGGTAAGGATTACCAGCTACACTATAAAGTAAGCCCCAATGGTTGCGAGCAACACGTGCCTAGGGAGTTGTATTTGCATCACACTCTTTGCTTCCTCCTTCCTTAAGTGGAGCATGGTGGGGTGCTAGGAGAAGCTGGTAATTTGTGAACTAATTTCAAAATGTCTAGTAACATGTGGCTCACCCTTGAGGTAAAGAACTAAAATGCCTAAAGCCATAACCAAGAGTTGCCAGTTCCCTAAGCAGAAAGATGATCCTGGGACTGAGGGAGTCAGTTTAGCCTGTAGTGGGTGCAGAGGAGGTGTGTGCTGAGACTTGAATATGTGTTGGATGTAATCTCCTGTGTGATGGTATCATGAGGGGAGGCCTTTGGGGGAAGTCCTGGGAGTAGAGCCCACATTAATGGATTAAAGACATTTTGAATGGACTTGAAGGGGTGAGTGGTTAATACTTTTTGTTCTTCCACCATTTGAGGACTCTGTATTCACCCATTTCTCTTTGCCTTTCAGTCCCTTCCACCAAGCAAAGATACAGCCAAACACTCTCCAGATGTGCACCTTGCTTGGGCCCTTGATCTCTAACTTGCCTGCCTTTATAACTGTGATAAATAGATTCTGTTGTTTATAAATTACTCGGCCTGTTTTCTGTTAAAGCAGCATGAATGGGCTCAGATAGAAGGTCTCTATAAAGAAGCAGGGCCGGAACAGGCACAGAGGAAAAAGACATACCATGTGGCTCGAAAAAGAGACAGAAGCCTAAAAGCAGCTCAAAGCGAGTAAAGCACACAGCAAGATCAGCTCTTGGGCTCCTGATGGTTTCCCGGTTCCTAGACTTCATTCTCCCTTCTGCCTCCACGCCTTCCTTGTGTAACTTGTATGCCGCTTCAATACCCTCAGCCTGAGGCATGAGCATGTTTAAGACTGGTGTGCTCTTTCTTCAAACCAGGGATTCTAATAAGAACATACCCCTGTGGTGGAGACTTACCTCAGGCCAGACATTCAGCAGTTAAAGTACCCGAGGAAATCATTCTGGACTGAGTAGATCCAGCAACACATCCATACTACGAGCTAAATAGGCAGCCTCATGTTTACATTGCCCTTGATTATTCTCAGTCTTTTTCATTTCTTAACCTCACAGTTACACTCTTATGTGCTCAGATGAAAAAGAAGACATTGAAATCTTAAAGGAGGACTTACCGGATCCAAATCCATAAATATGCATTGAGAAGAAGACAGACACACTGAGTTCACACACCATCTTTATTGTCCTCTTGTTCTGTTCTGGTGCAATTTTCTTTTGAGCCAACCTGCCAAATATTTGACTATGGTGCTATAAATAAAAACACATTGGGGACACCTTCAAAGCTAAGGAACTGCACTTCATCTTCTAGAAAATTCTCTTATGTATGATTATTGCTTTTAGACCCTTTCAGAAACCATAGATTCTGTAAGGGCCTGAGGAAAATGGGAGTCAACAACACAGTCATTTCTGGGAGAAATTTAGGCTATAAAATGGCTGTAAGACAAACTCCAGTATGTTCTCAAGATTAATGTATGTTCAGCTGTGGTCGATAAAACAGGCAGAAAAGTCTCAAGTGACCAGGAATCTGTGGATTTCAGCAGCTTCCTGGTTTCCCCAGGTAAAAGGACTGGCACCTCAGTCCTGAGCCTCGGTGTTTCTTCCTTTCTAGCCCTGGATAGATCCTATTGAAGAACTCAATGAAGAGCTCCACTGCCCGTCTGGGCTTCCTATAAACTCCCCTTTTGTGGGAGGCAGAGGGAGAAATCAACCTTGAAAACATTTTAATGTACATCAGCATTGATGGAAGCTGTGTTATTGATAGTATTCTAAAGGTAGGTACAAGCACTAACTCTGTACCCCAAACTGCTCCCATCAATCTGCACAGAACCCATTTGACAAGTCACATGAAATGATCCTATTTTGTAGCATTGTAAAAGCAGACCTTGTTCTAAGAAATAGAAGAATTACTAGGACTGGCTAAAGTTATAGCTTGGTATGTAAGATAGTACATGTACTTCAAAGCTGGCTGCTACCACTACACTTCAGTTTTTAACTATCCTACTCTGTTGCTTTTTTATATTTTATTTCATGCTACCAACTAACTGAATTTTATTGTGTTTTCTGGGCATAGCTCATGGAAGGCATCACTCAGGCACAGATAACCAGGGTTAAGTGAAGGACTCATTGAAGTCACAAGTTCCCAAAGTTGAACCTGTCATAGAATGGATGTGAAGCCCGCTGAAAATGAAAATACCTCCTTGGTAATTTCAGATCAGTTTTGGTTGAATAGCTTCAAGGATCGATATGAGATTATATAATAATGAAGCAGTGGCCTAATGGTTGGTGGGAGTAAGCCACACCCTGATGAGGACCAGCAAGCTTTCAGCCCAATACCTCAGTACCTGACTCTATTTGTGGGCTCTCATCTCGTCCTGCACATGACTTCACTTCACGGACCCAAAGACCATGTGGAGAATGAGCAACAACCATTGAATAAAGCACCGGCAGCACAGAGTCTACCTTCCTTCATGAGTGTGGGCCACGCATATTCCCCATCTTGCTTGCCCTTGAACTTCTCTTGGTTGCTCCCACTTGAACAAGTGTGTGAGCTTAAGAAGCAAAGCCCCAAACGGCAGACATCAGTGAAATAGAGACAGACTGCATCACAGGAATCCTCAACACGGCAAGAGGCCAGAGATACAACTGTTCCTTGAATTTTACTTCGAGCCTTCCAGTTTGGGGATGGACCATAATTACAACAAGAAGATGCCGAGAACCTCCCAGTGGTTAGAGGTGAAAAGGTCCCCATGTCTGGAGCCATTTTCTCGACTAATAAATCCTGGGCCCAAGAGGATTAGCCAGTGTTGCTGAGCTCCTGGCTCCCTGTTCTATAACATCTGGCTCCTACAGTTTTCCTGCCTAAAACAGTTGGTGTTCAAGATCCCAGCCAAGGCAGTTTTCTCACCATTTAATGTTCCCTGTGGCTACATTCCTTCTTTTTCCCAGCCTGTGGTACCCAGGCAGGGAAAGGGGTATTCAGCTTTCAAGAGACCCAGTGTGAGATGTATCAGCTGGTCTCTGGCACCTGTAGGCACCATGTAATGAGAGACAGGAGCTCTGCCCTCTTTCCAAACCTGTGGCACCCGGCAGCTTTGTGTTGTCTCCCTTGGTTCTGCAGCAAGTTGTCTCTCTTGTTACATACTCAACCACTGCATTTTGGTCCCCAAATTCCTGTTGAAGTTCTAAGACCATAAGACCTCATAATATAGATATATTTGGAGATGAGGTCCTTAAATTGAATTAACTCAATATAAGTGATATCATTATGAGATGATTTTAAAACATACAACACTGAGATGCACAAGTACCACAGACACACAGACACACAACCCTAACATAAAAGCTAACCACCAAGAGGCTGAGACAGAAGAATCCTATGTTCAAGGCTAACCTGGACATACATAGCTAGAGCTTTTCTCAAAAAGCACTTTAAAAAAAATGGTTTGGTTTGGTTTTGTGTTTTGAGAGTGAGTTTCATGTCCTAGCCTGGCCTTAAACTTACTTTAAGGATAAGATTGACATTGAACTCCCCTCTTACCTTTCCTTCTATATCCCAGGTGCCAGGAATATGAGCTTGGGTCATCAAGCCTAGCTTTTTTCCTAGTTAAAAAAAAAACCAGAGAGACAAAGAACTATTATGTGCAGACATAAAGAGATAGCAAGTAAAAATGACATTCTTGAAGGGACCAATCCTGTCACCTTAATGGTGGACTTCTGATCTACGAAGTATAAGGCTATAAATTTATTCCCTTTATAAGCCGCATCTTCTGTGGTATTTTATCACTGCAGTCCAAGCAAATTAATAACTCAAACTATCATGTGCCCACACTAGAGCAACAGGAAGAACAGACATTCATGAAGCCAGCATGTCACAAAGCTGACTCTCAGTACCCTACCCCAGTGTAAAGCAGGATGGAAATACAGACTACAAACTCAGGCCACTGAACTCTTAAAGAGACTTTGCTCGTTCATGAAGCACTCTGGGGGTGCTGGAGTCTAGTTTGGTGTTTCCTGATGGTTTCTCCTCTCTAGATGCAGCAAAAATCTGCTTCCCCAAGGCAAGCCTCTGTGCTGTAGAGAAAGTGATAGGAACTTGGACCCTGCTTGATTGTTGACTCCAAACAGATAAGAATAAGAAGAAAAATGCTTGCCCACAAGAAACACTCCATAAAACTGAGAAAGAAGAAGAAGAAGAAGAAGAAGAAGAAGAAGAAGAAGAAGAAGAAGAAGAAGAAGAAGAAGAAGAAGAAGGAGGAGGAGGAGGAGGAAGAGGAGGAAGAGGGGAAGGAGGGGGAGGAGGGGGAGGAGGGAAAGGAGGAGGAAGAGGAGAAGGAGGGGGAGGAGGGGAAGGAGGAGGAAGAGGGGACAGAAGGGGAGGAGGGCAGGAGGAGGAGGGAGAGGGGGAAGGTGAAGAAGAAGAAAAAAGAGAAGGAGGAGGAAGAAGAAGAGGAGGAGGAGGAGGAGGAGCAGGAGGAAGAGAAAAGCCTGCTATATGGGCAAAATGATTTGCATGTCTGTCATCTTCCCAAAAATGCACTGTAACCCTACCTTCCCACTGGCTGCCTTCTTTTTGCCATT
Organism: Mastomys coucha; assembly: GCF_008632895.1. Taxonomy (NCBI): domain Eukaryota; kingdom Metazoa; phylum Chordata; class Mammalia; order Rodentia; family Muridae; genus Mastomys; species Mastomys coucha. The sequence goes on along the minus strand of NW_022196897.1, from coordinate 132,783,651 downwards.
CAGAAATGAACCTGGAGTCTCTTGAATGCATCTGTGCCCTTCACCTCAGACACTTTTCCTAGTAACTCGTTCCACATGGACTATGCCCCATGCAAGAGGAGCTCCACCAGAGCTCTCTGCTTACTCTGAATCTCCTAATTTTATGAACAATTTCCTAACAATAAGGCCAATTAGACCATGGCATCCTGCCCCAGGGACTGTGGCAGAGTCCCCACCAAGAATGCAGTCCAGCTTGGCCCAGACAGAGCACTGTGGAGTTCTGAAAGGAAGACTCGGAACAGAACCATGGCCAAGAAGGCTGCCTGATCTAATTCTGTAGTTGTGTTTCCACCCTGAGAGCTCAGTGGTGCCAAGCACTTTCTGTGACAGAGAAATGACTGCTCTGCCATCTTCAACAAAACCCAGAACAGCTGCTGGCTTTTCCATCATGAGAACCTCAGGTAGGGACAAGTCGGGCTCATGTCAAGGATTAGGAAGGCTCTCTTATAGCATTACTAGAGTAATGCCTGTCAGGTACTGACTATACACAACAAACTGATAGATTTTAAGAAATGCCAGCATAGAGAATAAACCAATGCAATTCTACTGGATCAAATGTCCTCTTTGGGGGAAAAAAGCCTCAATTCTCAGAGCCACATTTTTTATTAGAGTAGACTTTCATTTGGTGCTGCAGACTTTACCAAACCCAGCAGTTTTGTAGTCTTACGACCAGCAATAAGTTTCCTGCAGGAGATCATTTTCCAATCAGTTCCATTACAGCAAACCTATGCCATTGTACTTACCTCCAAAATATACAATTACATGAATTAGCAGAGACCAATGAATTCTTAATTTCTTGCCTGTTAGTTCAAACCACATGAAATATTTCTGCAACCGGATATTTTTATTGAGACCAAAGCATACACATTCCAAACAATGCATTTCTGTTTGGTCTTTGAGAGCCTAATCAAGTCTGAACTATCTGTTATCAATATGTTGTTATTCAAACCATTCTGTTGCTTGATTCTGCTCGTTCTCCATTTGTACATAGCTTTAGAGAACATCTACATTGCACTGTGTACCTTTCCCCACTGGGAACACAGAGAACAGCAAACACATACTATTGATGCTGCTATTTTATAGCTTGTAAAATGCGGGAATCACATAAGTTTGAAGCTGATGAGACTTCTGAAAAACCTCACTTAAAGGCCACAAACTCAGTAGTTTCTCTTAATTTGAAGGGATGATGGAGCCACCTGTGTGCACTCGTGTACATATGTGCACATATGGTGAGCTCCTAAATGCAAAATGCAATTGTCCATAGTGAGAGAACACGCCACCATGTGAGGAGGTAGAAGAGCAATGTCCAGATCACTCTCTGCACCAGTTTCACTGATGGTTCAACTTTAAGTATCTCTTAGCTCTCCCCCAAACTAAAGCTCATTAGCACTGGTCTCAGCCAGGTGTGGTAGCATGAACAAGTAGTCTCAAGAGGGTCAAGCCAGCCTCCACTGGAGATTAAAGGAGAGACCCTGTCTCAAAAGAAGAAAAAGAAAATGAGGAGGAGGAGAAAAGGAGGAGAGAGGAAGGAGGAACAGGAAAAAGGGAAGAAAGAAAGAAAGAAAGAAAGAAAGAAAGAAAGAAAGAAAGAAAGAAAGAAAGAAAGAGAGAGAGAGGGGGGAGAGGGGAGGGAGAGAGAGAGGGAGGGAGGGCGGGAGGGAGAAAGGAAGGAAGGAAAAATTCCTAGTTTTATTCTTCTTTTCCCTCCTGGATAAACAGCATTCTTTTCAAATTCCCTGGATGTGGATAGATAAAGCCAAGGATTGATCTTCCAACTGATTTCTTAATTGTGTTATTGTTAACTGTTCTGTGACTGAGGGTAATACCTAGAAAAGTCTGTTTTGATCTCCCAACTCAGCCCCCTCTATTTCCGGGCTCAGATAAGGGTCCATGCACCCTTTTCAACAATTATCCTGTGATCTCAGCTCCCCTGCTTGGTACCATCAAGAACTCAGTCCAGCTGGAAACCTCTGTATTTCACCCAGATGTATTCCCTTCCATGTACACACCTGCAACCCAGAGCTTCCCTACTCTCAACTCTCCACCCCCTCCTTCACAAACTGGAATATAAAGGACTATCTGGATTATCTTCTGTTTAGCTTGGTTATATTTGCTGTTATATTTGCTTTTCTTTAATTTCCCTTCTCTAGTTATGCATCAAGATTTATGGAAGCTAACCATAAATTTATTTTTAATTCTTAATGATTCCTGACCCTGGCCTTGGTACCTCAGGACAACAGAATCTTGGAGTTCACAAAACTCCAAGGTTTGCCTGGCTCTCTAAGACTGCTTCTTGGAGTGTCCAGCCCTAGACTCTGCTGGTTACTCCTTCCCAGCTGACAGACTTTAACTGTCCAGTCGCTCCCAACACTTCAGGATCCGAGCCACACCAGCCACACTCAGTCTAATTCAGAAGCTCTTTCCACATCTCCTACATATTTCCAACTTATATTCTCAAAAATCGTACTTTATATGTTAGATCTTTTCTGTGGGGTGCAAAAACATGTTGTTCTAGAAGATTCAAATTGCAATGACACAGATTTTGGAGTCACTATATCTCTACAGCATAGGAGGTATCAATCCCCATTTGTAACACAGGCCTACCAGAGGCATCTTCCTTGGTTTCTTTGTTTCTAATCAGTCTACCTTCTGACTATCAGGCTCCATCCCTTCTGACTGACAACATAACCTAAAGTCATCTTCAGGATTCTCCAAGACCTACAAAAGGCTTTGGGAGTTGGACAGACCTGTCTTTGGTCTTCTTCTCCTTCTCAGGCACCATATAGCTTAAGCACACATTGTCCCTGGGCCATGGTTCCTCTGGTATGACCACACTGGATCACTGGCTTTGGGACTTATCACTCTGATTCCCTGGAGAATTTATTCTAACAAGAAATACCTTCTTGCAAAAGCAAATAAAATTTAAAATATGCAAATAATATTAAATTAAAACTTGACAAATTGGAAACATCATTGACACTTGTATTTAAGGTATTTATAAATTTCATGCTTTGTTTATCCTTTCTATATTAGAATTTAACAATTCAAACTTTAAGTAAATTAATTTTGTAATCCAAAACTATTTTTAAAAAGAAAAAGAAATGCCTTCCTAGAGATGTGCAGACCATTCTTCCTAGCCCTTCACTCAGTATCACATCTGTATCAGAGATAAAGCCTTTCTCCAGTTAATCTCTTTTCTGAGGCTCTTAAAAACAAAGCCAGAAGTCTTCAGTTGCTTATGGCTTCTGCCCTGTGCTTCACCCACCTACAGCAGGACACTTGACCATCTGCAAGTTTGAAAGACAAGAACAACAAAAAGTAGTCAGAGTTATTTATCAGTTAATATCCAACCTCTTTTAGCAATGTTCAATTGAATATTAGTTCACTGCCACATGCCTGTAATTTTGTAACAAATTCAGATATTCCTGGATCCATTAGAAGTGTAACTGAGCATTGAAAAGCAAAATTTGGCTTCTTTCACACAAATGGGACACAACACTAGCCACACCCTATGATTGTTACTTTCCAACCTAGAAATAAGAACAGATATTGAGATAAATAAATAGAGCCATAGAGGCAAGAAAAGGAAGGGTAGATTTCACTCTTTTTATCAATTGCCATCTTTTTCTGGAAAGATGAAAATGCCTTGTTCAAGAACCTTCCGTATAGCTGGGCAGTGATGGCACATGCCTTTGATCCCAGTGGTTGGGAGGCAGAGGCAGGAGGATCACTATGAGTTCAAGGCTAGCCTGGCCTGCAGAGCAAGTTCCAGGACAGCTAGGACTGTTACATAGAAAAACCCTGTCTTTAAAAAACCAATAAAACAAAAAACAAACAAACAAAAACCTTCCATAGTGTCCTCAAGGAACTTGACCTTCAAAAAGATTACTGAAAATCTGTTCAGGTTAATCAAACTGAAGTAGAAGGGGAGAGTCCTATAGAGCTTGGCAAGGGTATAACAAATCACAGGGAAGTGTTGGTAGGTGTTTTTATATATTTAACATAATAAACATGCAGCAATGATAAATATCTGAAATGCACAACACACTAAAGCTTTACATTCGTCCACAACCCTTCAATCGCCATCCTGGTTGGATGCAGGACTTTCTTCTTTCCTGAGGTCCAGCTAATCCTTTCTCCATTATCCTGCTGCCCATTGAAGCAGAGTAGTTTTGTGCTTAAATGGTTCTTTAATTCCCCCTGGATTGAATCACAATGTATGTTCTTTCCTTCTGTTGAATCCTGCTTTGAAATACTGGACTTGGCTCTTTACTTAATAGCCACTTAATAATATTTAATCATTCTAAACACTGATTGCTCTCAGGCCTGTGGTTTTCACCATTTGTTGAGTTTGCAAGCATTTTCACATGGCTGGCACTCTACTCCATAGTCCCTCACTCCTATTCACAATGAACATCCAAAGCATCATTTGAAAGAGAGCTATGTAAACTGACACTAAGTGTGCACATTTTCTCCCAAAAAAGAAGACCAAAATGAAAATGCTTTCCACAGTAAAACAAGCAGATATAGTTTCTACTTCACATCAGACTGGATACATAGTAGTAGACATGAAAAATGCCTTAAGTCATGCTCTTCATTGCAAATTAATGTAAGTGCCCAAGAAATTCAACTTGCTTGTGAATGGCTGCCAAGTGTGTGTCTCTCCTGCCCCACCAGTAATGTTCCCTTGCAGGCTATATTCCTGGAAAGGGCTACCAAAAGACCAAGGAAGTGACCAGGAGGTTGTGAGCAATATCATTAGGATAAAATGCAACTAGACCTGTGGGTTGTTCAACAAAATTCTCCAGCAAATTTGCTAGCATCAGTATCCACCAACAGTAATAAGTATAAGAGCAGTAGAAGAGATGCTGATAATCTCAGCTGTAGACAACACCTGACAGAAAAGCTGGGAACTTACTTTAGTTTAGGTGTCTGATTTTTCTACTTCAAGAAACTTGGTTTGATTTTCTTCTTCAGAAATACAAAAACACAAAATCAAAGAATCAAGAAAATAAATGCTGCCATTATTTCCCACTGGTTCTTGCTTTGCTTTTGTTTCTGTTTTGGTTTTGGTTTGGTTTGGTTTGGTTTGGTTTGGTTTGGTTTGGTTTTTTTTTTTATTTGATTTCCAGTACCACCCACTTTGGTTACAGTATGTTTTCTGCTCCAGAAAGTGAGAGCCTCTTAATTTTGTTCTTTATCAGGATTACTGTGGCTTCTGTGGTTTCCCTGGAGGATAGATTTTTCTATAGCTGAAAAAAAAAAAATTAGGACTGTCGTAGAGCTAGCATCAGTGTTGTAGTGATTGTATAAACTTCTTGGGGGACTTGGGTAGTATTAAAATCTCAACAATAATTATTTTCAACCTAAGAGTATGGAATATCTTTACACATTTTGTATCCTTTCATCATTTTTTATACTGCTTTGGGCTTTTCATTGTGCAATTCTTAAATATGTCATTTACTTGATCCTATTATAAATGGAATTGTATTGTTCATTTTTTTGTTGACCTTCTTAAATATGTAGGACTTGGTTTTTGTTGGTCATTTTTGTTGTCTGAGTTTTCACTCTCTGTTCCAACTTTTTATTTCTTTCATTCTCTGCCCTTGAGTTGAGTTTGTTCTTTCTCCAGCTCCTTTAATTGTAGAAACATTCCTCATGCATCTCCCTTCCTGGACATTGCATCCATGACAGTGTGTTGGTGTGTTCGAGGTTTGTCTGCTTTACTAAATAAATGTTTATCCCTTCAATTTTGATGATCTTACTTCATATCTTGTTATTTTGACACACATTTTATTTTAACACATGCTAGGTACACATACTAATGGCTCAATATGATATTTCATCATATCTCTTGTCCCTTCCCCATTCCTGCTGATTCCCTATCTCTTCCAACCAGTCCATCTTCTACATGCGTGTGTGCATGCGTGCATGTACGTGTGTGTGTGCATGTGTTTCTGCCTCTACACCTTTAGCTGGAGTGGCCTAGGTTTTGATGATCTATGATTAGAACCCCCAGTGTTTATGATTGTTAAATCTTCATGATTTCGTCAAGCTGTTCATTAATGAGCAGTGCTACTCCCCCCCCGGGCTCTTTCTTTCAGCACTTTAACTTAGAGGCTGTGCTATTTGGTTTTCACCACTCCTGCTCCTTTTTCTTACAATATTCCTTTTCATGGAGAAGGCTTTATGCCTTTTGGTCCCCTATTGTTCATTCTGCTTGTCTTTAGATCTAAAGCAAGACTCTTGAGGATAGCACAACATTGTACAATACTGTTTCAGCCATACTATCAAACTCTATTTTCCTTCTAGACAGCTAAATTGAATTTCAATACTTATATTTACAGGAAATAATAACAATGAGGCATGAATTACTACTGTAATGTGACAATGATTTCTATAAGCCTCACAGCTTTGTTGATTCTTGTATCTCACATTGTGTTTAGCTGGTTTTTGTAGTGAAACATGCTCCCCATTTTTTTAGACAGAGTCTAAAGTTAAGATAACTTTAGCTGGCTAGGAACTTGCTTCCTAGACTATTCTGTCCTGGAACTCATAGAGATCTACCTGCCTCTTCCTCCTAAGTGTTGATATTAAAAGCATGCACTACCATGCCTGGCTTGAAGCATGTACTTTGAAAACACACACACACACACACACACACACAGAGCCTGAGGAAGATTCAGGCCAGGATTACATGTGCCAAAATCTTCAAGATCTGAACAAACCAAAGGCAATCAAGTTCAGATCTCCAGATGTGCCAGTTCATAAACTCCATTAACTGACACCAACACTCCAAACTGAAAGAGAGAACCCCTGCCCAAATTTCCAGGGACCTCAGACTCAGCTAAATAAAAGCCAAGGCTCAAGCTATAGCTTAGAATCCTGATACACCCAGGTACCCATTAGGATCATAGTAAAGGGCTCTGCCTCAGCAACTATGAACAGTGTGGCTTGGATCACAAGGGTGCCATGCCCTTGCAGTCCTCCTGTGATGTTTATGTAGATAAATCAGGAGATTGATTCAGTTCTTGATGAGTGTAGCCCCACCTACAAACCTCACCATGAGCATTCCTTTCTGTGTAATACTGTCCTGTGATCTTTGGAGGAGACAAAAATTCACCAAAGCAATGTATAAACAAAAGAAGCCACTCTACCATTTCACACCATTTGCTGGACTTTGTAATGGAACTTGAAAGGTAATATTCCTATAAAACTACCTGAAACCATCAAGAATAAAAAGTTCCTTATATGGTCAGCTCCTACTATTAGCTCTTCTAACTCTGTATGACCCTCTCATCCACCCTGCATGTTCATTCTACACAGTGGGTGAGTGGTGTCGAACACTTGACTCCATGGTCTATCTGGAAAGAGCTGGCAGAGTCCCAGTCTGCATTCTCTCTGATGCTGGATTAGAGAGAACCTTAGCTCATCCACTTGGGTGAGGAATATAAAAAAGAAAACCAGAAGAGAAATGCCATGGCCTTGAACGCTTGCACTTTGAAGAATTTTTCACCCGGAAAGTCTGCTAGACTAGGGATGACAGCTCCAACAACGTGAGTCTGCTGCCCGATTCCAGATGATAGCACTTCCTACATGTTTCTGCCAGCTGCTGATTGGCCGGTAGTTCTGAGTGACCCTGAAAGGCATCTCTCCACATGGTCTAAGAAATGTGTGCTGGGTTTTCCTAGGAAATATATGTCATGCAGATGGGAAGCAGTATTAAAAATATTGAAAATGGCTTCCAAACATCCGGAGCCAATTCCAAAGGCAAAAGTCCTGGTTCTATGAAATAAAATTAGGAGGCACAATAAACCAACATGGGTGGTAAATTCAATACAATCCCCCTTGATATTTATAGGAATGGGAGGAAACGGCCTAAATAAATGGATGTTTCCCCTCATTTCTGGTTACATGGAAGGAATCAACTCTAGAGGGATAGAAGTTTAGAAAGCACAGAAGAGTCCCCATCATTGCCCACCCTGATTGTGAGATGCAATGAGTGCTCACTGCCATCTCTGGCCTCTTCCAGGCTGTGCTCCCTGACCTTAACACTAGTTCCACTTCATTGTTATTGTTGGCTAAATTGTCTTTATTCTAGTATATTGTAAGGTGCATCATAAAGAAGACTGGCTTTGTTTCACACTCTTCATGATGCCAGGAGAAAAGTAGCTGAAACTCTCCCAAAGCAGAGCTTGGAACAAGAACATGAATGTGAGGATTTGTTTGGGAGGTGGCCACACAGAAGAAGCCCAGAGTAAAGGAGAGAAGACAGACAGGAAGTGATCCAGGGTGAGAAAGAGTAGGTTATGACTCGGGACAATGAAATCTCAGCCCTCCTTGTAGCAACTCTTCCCTAGACACAACTCTTAGAACCATCCAAACTGGCCCTGCCAGAGCAGGAGAAAACACTTCATGGCTCATCTCAGAAGGATGATCCAGAAAGTGGAGTAGCCAGCAGCCCCACTATGCACGTGCTGAGAGAAGAAATGAGTGAATAGTAGTGATTTTTATCTCTGCTAAATTCCCCTTTATAATATCATCATCTGTTAGGTGCATGGCTTTGATCTATCTTCATTTTCTTTGAAGAGCATCAAATGCCTGATCTTGAGTGTACTTCTGTGTGGCTCCATGCATTCCCAGAACCCAAGAACAATGCCACGTAGCCTTTCCTAGCCCTGAAATAACCTACCAGATCTGTTTTAGCTATTCAAAATGTTATTTTTCAATATGTATCTTTATTTTTTAATTATGTGTATATGCAATTCGTGGAGGGTGGTTATGTGCATGTGAGTACATGTGCATGATGGGTCCAGAAGAGGGTGGTAGAACCTTGAAGCTGGAGTTATGGGTGACTGTGAACAGCCTGACATAGGTACTGGACCAGAACTCACGTGTGTGCAAAAACAGCACAAGCCATTATCTGTTGAGCCATCTCTCCAGGTCCCTGTTCTAGACCTTTCTATAGAGGTACTTTATTCATATTTGATTTTTTTCAGTCAGCTCTGTCTTTAGTCACATCCATATGTCTGTAAATATTTGTTAGTATTTTTAAATTGCTGTACAGGACTCCAGTCTTGATTTTGTAGTCCAAATCTTCAGAAGGATTGGGAGGTGTGGCCTTGTTGGAGTATATGTGCCACTGGGGTTGGGCTTTGAGGTTTCAAAAGCCCATGCACTCCTCTCTCTGTCTCTCTCCCTCTCTCTCTCTCTGTCTCTGTCTCTGTCTGTCTCTGTCTCTCTGTCTCTCTCTGTGTCTCTCCGTCTGTCTCTTTCTCTCTCCCTGTCTTTCTCTCTCCCTGTCTTTCTCTCTCTGTCTCTCTCTGTGTCTCTGTCTCTGTCTCTGTCTGTCTCTCTCTGTCTCTGTCTCTGTCTCTGTCTCTGTCTCTCTCTCTCTCTCTCTCTCTCTCTGAGGATCAGGATGTAGCCCTTAGCTACTTCTCCAGCAACCTCCATTCTCTCTGCTACAATGGTAATGGACTAACCCTCTGAAATTGTAAGTAAGCCCCAATTAAATGCTTTCTTTTATAAGTGTTATCTTGGTCATGGTGCCTCTTCACAGCAATAGAACAGTGACTAAGGCAGCAGTCAAACTTTGATGTGTTTCTTTCAAAGTTATGCCCAACCCTGCCTTCTGACGAAGCCTTATCGTATGTCTGGGATTATCTCTCCCCATCCTTTCAGAGTGCGGTATCTCCATAATCATCCTTCCACTCCTGGTCAAAGGCATCCTCTTTCTTCTCACAGCCATGAATCAAAGTTACATGGTCACTCTATGGTGGGACCGCTATGGAAGAACAAATTTAAAATTAAATTCTCCCAAAGCTGGCCCTGGGTTCCCACACCAGCCCATCATCCCTTTCATCTTCAGGCTCCTCATTTTTAAAGGAAAGTGCTTGGCTGATGGCTTCTATGATTGCCCTGCCCATGAAGCTTGACTGTACAGCCATGATCTGTTTGCAGTCTAGCATGTGCTCTCCCACGTGCAGTGTCTGCCTCGAGAACAGAAACGCCAGCTCCCACTCGTCGGTTTGGTTCAGTAGGTTGTCTTTGGAGGAAACAGTGCTCTCACCTGCAGTCAATATCAGCAAACAGTGTCAGTGTGTGACTCACAGTAGCAGAAGATTATGCTGTCGTCTTGCCCGCTGGACCCAACACAGAGGGGACAGGCACAAAGAACAACCTGGCTTCACTGGAAGCTTGCTAACAAAGAACAAAGGGTCTCGGTGTCTATAGGTTTCTCTTGCTTTTTCTTTGGCTCTTTTCTTTTATTTATATGTCTCTCTCTCTCTCTCTCTCTCTCTCTCTCTCTCTCTCTCTCTCTCTCTCTCTCTGTGTGTGTGTGTGTGTGTGTGTGTGTGTGTTTGGTCCCATTCCGGTTCATTTGGTTTTGCTTTACCTTATTTCATTTTTTTTTATTATTCCGTAAATGCCTGTTTGTTTGCTAACTAGAGATTTTTAAAAGGTTTGGATTCAGGTGGGACAGGAAGTGAGTAAGCTCTTGGAGGAGCTTGGGAAGGAGAAACAGCAATCAGAATGCATTGCTTTAATAGTCTATTTTTAATAGAAGAAAAATAGAAAAAAAGAATAAGGCAAGATGTTACTAAGACCTTTTTTTTTTTTTTTTTTTTTTTTTAAGAGGCTATTCTTACCATGTAAAGTAGAATGGCTGGAACCAGGGAAACATTAAGTAAAGCAAGTCAGGCACTGAAAGACAAATAGTACATGTTTTCGCTCATCTATTTGGTCATTTTAAAAAGTCAGCTGGAATATGCAATATTGATTGCTATAAATAAAATGGGGATTGGAGGAGGGAGAAGTTGTTGTTTGAAACCTCAATCGTGGTTAAATAAAAGGAGTAAGTCTAGTGTTCCTCAGAACAGAGTGACTATAGTTCACAGTGGACTGTAGCTTTATGAAGACCCCAAAAATGTGGCACTTGGAACTCCAAACACAAAGCAATGGTAAGAAAACAAAAACACTACTTGCTTTCATTTGATGAGTTTCTTTTATGTTCATGTCTTGAAATACCACCCTGTGTCCTCCATAAACATGTATGGCTATTACATTCATCCAAAAATATTTCTTAACATTTCAAGAAAAGAATTTAGCAACTCTGACTGGGATCAATGTATTCTGGATACATGTATCAAATTATCACACTGTTCCCTTCAAATATGTACAATTGGGATAAAAATAAAAAGAAGAACCACATCCCAACAGAGCAAGGTGATGCACACATTTAATCCAAGCACTCAGTAGGCAGAAGCATGTGGATCTCTGTGAGTTCAAGGCTGGGCTAGTCTACCTAATTAATTTTGGGGAGCAAAAGGCTACATGGTAAGACCCGGACTAGAGGAGGAGGGAGTTATAGATCAGCAGAGCACTTGCATAGCATGTGCAAGACCTTGGGTTCAATCTTCAGCATTGTATAAAGGAAAGAAGGAAGGAAGGAAAGAAGGAAGGGAGGGAGGAGGAAGAAGAGGGAAGGAAGAAAGAAAGGAGAGCACAAAAAGGAAAGAAATGGAGAAAGAGAGGGGGTTTCATTTAGACTTGCATGGGATAGACCAGCAGTGCTGACCCGGCTTCTCTGCTGAGCTAAAAGCCCCCACAGCCACCCTCACTAGAAGGCAGGCAAGTGTGTCTTCACAGTTGACACCATTAGTTCTGATGCTCCACCCTTTCCACTTTGGCTCCTGCTTTCGCCAGGTAGCTATCCTCAATCCTTTGTCCCTTCTGAGTAGGTAACTGCCACTATTTCCCAAGGCTTATCCCAGAAATAACTCTGGCCACTCACAGACGAGTGATACAGCCACACATACCCAGAAGTGGCTGTCTTCCCTTCCCAGATCCACTCTGCCCACCTCCCCCGTCCCCAGCATATTACCCAACTCCTTGGTGTCAGTGGAGGCACTGTCTTCCCCTTAACAGGGCATACAACAGCAGTTGTAGTGCATACTGGTGCATCCTCTGGAGATGTTCTCCCTCTAAAAATAAGGCATTTGTGAGCAAGGAGTTCCAGATCTTCATTTCATAAAGGAAAAAGCTTAAACACTTCTCCTAGGCAGCTCCCACCTGGGTGGAGGTAGATAGGAAACAACCTACCTTGCAAAGGCTACACTTGCTAGCTCCCATTGGTGAAAGCTGATCCAGTGACTTCCCTCAGCATGCCTGTCCTCAGCCCAAGAATGACCAGCCAGCACCAAGAGAGATGAGCCTCAAGTGCACACCATTCAGGCCCCCTCCTCGGAGTATTCAGTCTGGTCATCTCGCCCAGGGATGTGGGTTATAGAAGGATATCAAGACAGACACATCCCCACCCCTTCTGAACTGCTACCCACCTGCCTTGGTTCTTCCTAAATTCTTTCTGGTGCAGACTCTGTATGAGTGACACAGGGCAAACAAAGTTGGGGGTGGGAATAGAGAACTCAGGAAGAGTAAGGTGGTACACGGGACCACTACGCACCCGCACGTGCATACAAAACCCGGTGGGTATTTCAGACTTGGCTCCTTAGATGTTTTTACACAGTAAGAGACAATTTGGGTAAGAAACATTAGAACAGATTAGCAATCAGACTAGAAACCAAAGAGTTGTGGGTAAGGGAACAATGTAATCTGGCGTCCTTCCCCTTCAGTCTCCCCTCTTCCAGTTGAGCTGCACCTTACTTGATCTCCAAGCTGTGGAGATGTGAGAGAGCTCCAACCTTCTGCGGAGCAGAATGCTCTAGCTGCACTGAGCCAGGCACTGATCATCTGGGCTCAGTCACTTCGTGGTTTATTGTTTCCTTATGATGATTCCTTACTTCATTGTCCTTGAAAATATTAATGTTTTCTATTTTGCATGTATATTTTAATTCTTGTCTTTCATCTCTATATTTGGGATTGTCTTAAAAGTACAGTTTAAAAAAAATTAAATCAACCAAAAATTTGCCAGACCTTTTAAATGTGGTCCCCACTACAGTTTTGAAGTTGTGACTTTAAGGCTGAGAATTTTTTTTTCTAGGGAATGAGAGTTCATCTTGAAAGGGAGCAAGGTGAGGCGCCATATGGCAAGACTCCAGGCAGGGGGTGGGTGGAGGAATCCCCTCATCTCCCTTTCAGGAAGAGCTGCTCCCAGTTAACCCCTTAGGCCCCAAAAGTACTTCTCGGGGTGCAATGTGACCATGAATGCGTCTGTTTCTATGTAGACAATCCCTGCAACTTGAGGCAGTGGTCAGGAAGCTCCAGTTATCCATACTTCACTGGACAGTGCCCTAAGGCTGAACAAGGTGAGGTGTTTGAGGTCACACAGCAGAAAAATAAAGAGGAAAAAAGCATATAATCAGGTCTGGAAACCAACAGCTTCTAACTCAATGAGTTGTGTGAGCTCTTCATGATGGACTATGCTGCTGGCCCCAAACAGTATTCATGCAGGGAAGTGGCTTTATGTTCTTAGGGTCTCAATCACTAAATACAGACCACATGGGAAGAAACCTGAGACATACACTGGTGATGCTCCTTTTGCACAGATGTCATGGTCAGTTTGCAGTGACTGCCTCTGTGAGAGAATACTGTGAGCTTATACTCTAGCTTCCCCAGCCACCTGGTGAACTTATTCTCCCTGGTGCTCAGTTAGGACTGAAAATTCCCTTGATGCTAAAGCGGCACCCTCTTCTTTCAGAGTCCCAATATAATCCTTGCTCCCTTCTGAGGCGCTCTAGACAGTCAGAATTCTTTCTTTTCTTTTTAATTTTTCAAGACCGAGTTTCTCTGTGCAGCCCTAGCTGGCCTGGAACTCACCCTATAGGCGAGGCTGGCCACAATCTCAGAAATTTACCTGTTGCTGCCTCACAAGTGCTGAGATTAAAGGCCACCACTGCCAACAGAATTCTTGTGAGTGACTTTCAATCATCTTCAACCACTGTAACTTTTATTTATTTACTTATTTATTTGCTGATGGTGGGCTGTGCTGGGGGGCAAACCCAGACTTCTCACATGTTAAGCACATGCAGAAATCATCCATGAAAAAAATGAGTTCTGGAGACAGAATGTGGGGGAGCAAGATTATAAACAGCAGGTGAACCAACCTGATCCCTGCTCAGTGTGACTGACTGTCATCACCCCCATTCCACACGCAGCCTTCATGTCACTCCAGCCAACTTCTATGCCTATGCTTGCACAAATTTTCTTCCATTTCTGAAAGAAACTATGTATAGACTTAATGTACTATGTGTCTATTATACTGTGACAATCTGAGATCTATTCTCTTATTTCTATTAACGCTTTATGTTTAACCTAAAAAAAAAATCTGTAATATATTTTTAAAGTAGAAACCCTATATTGTCCACATTTCTTGTTTTTATATTACTAATATTTATTTTGATACCTTCAGGTGTGTAATCCTACTAACTTTTAAGCTAAAATGTGCCCTACTTTCTGGATTGGTAAAATCAATTGGCTAAAATGCATTGAGTTGATTTTGGAAACACGAAAGGGATTCAGCAAGAGCGTTTTCCTGGCTGTTCTGAAATGTGCTATATTCCATTTTCTCACTCTCTACACAACTTCTGAAAACTATCCAGAAATAAAAACACTGGACTTAATCTCAAAATTGGCAGCTCTCTGCATCCTGGCTAGGCTCCCCAACAATGAGGTGAGAAAAGAACATTACTTCGGAGCTGTAAACTGACCCAAGTGAGCGAAAAGAGGCCTGGAGCACCCAGCTTGGATGATGGACTGCTCGGCAGGCCGCTTTGCTAGTCATTTAGTGGATACTGTTTCTGGGCATCCTCCTTTGAGTGAGACACACACAGCTCTGAGCACGGGATGCTTTGAAACGCTGCCTTTTTCAGACAGCATAGTAGAAGGGACTGTACTGCTGTTGTCTCTACTCTGTCCTTACAGTGGTTGACACCATTTTATCTACAGCTCTCTGGAAGATGCATCTCTCTACATGAATTTACTTACTTTGATTTGAAATTGACTTAGACAGTTTGTCCTTTTTGTGGAACTCTCTGTTCCTGGGACACCAGGGAAAACAACTCCAGCAAATGCTTGGGTGGCCTGCCACATCCCCTAGGAACCTGCCAACCCTGAAAAGAATGACTAGAATGACTGTGGGAGCTTCTGTGACCCTCTGCCTGAGGCTTTCTCTAGCCATCAGAGCTTTAAGGTAGACTGGATATTTCAGGAACTTGATGCACACCCTAAAACCCACCCGCCAAGAGATGGTAAATACATCCTCCTTATATGGTCCCTCGGTTTGTGATCTGTCTGAGGGTTTATGCATCCCACAATCCCTAGGAGCGCCTGCTCATTAAAGCCCCATGTTGTAGCCCTTCTTTACTGTTCTTCTTAACCTCACCATGCATTGAAGTGGAAACTTCTGGTTTTGTTGGAGACCTAGTTGTACCACGTGATGTTTTTCTGGAAACTGTTTTATGAGAAGCTGTTTTACTGAAGCAGACAGGTAAGAGGATGTTTTACTGAGAACAGACATGGGATGTTTTTCTGGAAGCCGCCTGGTGAAAGGACATGTGATATTCTGCTGGAGCAGACACTTAAGAGGACATGTGATGTTTGGAAAGAGTATAAGTATAACCCAACAGATAGGGGACAATGCTCTGGCATTGGTTCACCTTGCTTTCTCCTCTGATCTTCGCTTGTCAGGACTTCATAGAGAGAAATGCACCAAGGAATTCCCGGTGATGTTCTGTCTTCTGGCCCTTTTGACAGATTCATGCCAATCAGCGGAGCCTCTCCATTTCTTCTAGGTTGTGTTTAGTGTTTTGCTAGTGGACTGGACTACAGACAACGAAGATTGGAATTGCCCCAAGGGACTACTTCTAAACAGGTCCAAATCCCTATTGTTCTATTAGTCATCTTCCTCCCCTACCTTTGATCAGAAGGCTATAAGGAAGAGTGAAGCATTTAAGTAGGTTTTGAAAAATATAGGCCTACAATACGCCCTGAGATCACCTCCTGAATAAATAAAGTGCATTTTTCTTAAGAAATGCAGATTAAGACAGAGGGTTCTACAAGCTTTGAAAGTGGCATTAAAGAAAAAGTTTGTGGGAGCAGCTAGCAAATGGGTTAATGGAAAGCAGACAGGTACTTAGCAAGTAGAAGCAGGCCAAGCACCCACCTCCATCAGTTTCATAGTAAGTGGGCTATTGCTTGCTAGCTGGCAGTACAACTGTTACAGAGATGATATGATTCTTAAAGTGAGATTGATTCTTATGGAATCCAGGACTAACTGAACTAGGAAGAAGTCTAGCAAAGCCAAGTAGCCATCCAATTAAAGTTAGTATGAGAGAGAAGAGCAACTTCAGCACAGCTCTGGTTCATGATTTGAAGTGGAGAACCTGCTCATACTTCAGTGACAGCTTTGGCTCACATTTGTTGCAGGAATGCACCCATCCTTCAGCCCCAGCTCCTGAACACCACCTGGGGTAAGGAGCAGGCCCGTACTTAAGTCTCAACCTTGATTCATCCTTTCAGGTTGGATATCCCAACTCCAGCTCAACATTTGAGGCTAAGGAGTACTCCAATTCTTCAGCCCCATTCCTGGTTGCCCATTGAAAGTGTACCTAGACATCAGTTCCCAGGTTGTCTCATAAGGTGAGAGAGTTCACAAAGAATCTGGCCTCACACACCAGTCTCCATCCATCTATAGCTCCTCTATATTTATATCACCCACAAGGTCAGCCTATTAGACTGCCTGGCCCCACATTCTTCCCACTGCCTTTTCTTGTGGCTCCCTGCTCTATCA
The DNA here is from genome assembly GCF_008632895.1 of Mastomys coucha. Taxonomy (NCBI): domain Eukaryota; kingdom Metazoa; phylum Chordata; class Mammalia; order Rodentia; family Muridae; genus Mastomys; species Mastomys coucha. Next base: position 132,766,862 of record NW_022196897.1, on the reverse strand, counting down.
TCTTTCTTTTACCTCTCCCAAAGAACAAGGCTGCCCTGGTTTATACAGCATGATTCAATCTGCCAAGGGAAGTTGCTGTTCTTACATTCTCTGGTTGCATATCTACCCTTCTCTCTTCAGCCTAATTTTAACCAAAAACCCAACACTTCACTCCTTACAACCATTTCTCTGCTTCTGACTCCTTCTATGTACTTCCTATCTAACAGCCTAATACTAACCACTAATCCCATTATGATTTCATTCTTTATCTTTATTTTCTCCTCTCAGACCCACCATAGCTGATATACTAGCACACACAGTCCCTCTGGTTTCTCTTTACCCTCCCCAGTTGTGTACTTAACAAATGCCTGTTTATAGTCATTTGATACTGTTTTCACAGTAGGTTTACTGATGAACAGCAACTGTAGTTGCATATCTACCCTTGCAGGTAATACTCACCTTGCAGTTGAGGTCTAGAAATCAAGTCTGGAGCCTTGAACAAAAATCTAAGTGAGAAAAACATCTTCAGTATACTATTATAACTTAGCCTCTCCAGAACACTGCACACAACATCATCAGAACAATGTGTTTAACTTCGCATACCAGTAGAGGACAGAAAGACAGAAGCCATTAGAAGAATGGCAGAAGGATAAGCCTTAAGAGAAGATAGTGTATAAAAAGTACAATGGACAGGAAAGTGGAGGGGGATATTCGGAGGAGGAAGTTCTAAACTATAAACGAGTGAGAATATAGGGAAGAAGAGAGGGCCTAAAACTGTGAGTATATGAAAACAATACAGAAATACATTTCATAAGTTTACTGGGAAATTTAACTGAAAAATCAAGAGTTTAAATAGAGATATTCTCTGTAGAAATATTCCTTCTAGGAGCCATAGGCTATTAAATGAAACACCCAGTTCCAAGTATATGATACCTCCCTTCAAGTTGTTAGCCATGGAGACCCCCAAAATAATACAGGATACTGCCATTGCTCTTAGCTACCCTCCATATGAATCAACTGTATGCTTTGGTCACAGGACATAAACAAAACATGCTAAAGCTGAACTAGAAACTTTGTTTATACCAGTTAATCTTCATAGTGCCAGAAAGTGCTGTGCAGTCTGCCAGGTCAGGGAGGAGAGTCACCAGCAGTCATAATCATCTATGACTCCTGCCAAGTAAGATGTTCCCTCTAACACAATCATGGTATAACTATTATAGGAGTAACCATTCACTTTCAGGTTGGATTTGAGGCCCACTTCACAAAAAAGAACTTATAACTGGGTCAGCAAGTCTCATAGAGAACCCATGGCTAGGGACATAAGAAGTCCTTTGGGAAACAAACCACCACATTTTTGGCTAAACAGTCATGTTGTCAAATGTTCTATAAATATTCATACTTATACCTATAGATTAGTGCTGCACCCAGCCAGTGATCTGCCCTAAACAGAACATCTATATCACTCTCTCCAACAGGCAGGAACATTGTGCAAGAGGAGGCAAAGACAGTGTAAGAGCCAGAGGATGGGGAGATAAGCTGCAAGAAGAGATTTTATGAACACGACATAGTATGTAGACTCATCAACTCACTGCATTTGTATGCTGGTTGTCTGCACAATACCTGCACAGAATTAGACCCATCAGTATTTCATTAGAAATCAGGGAGGGGCCATTGAGATCCCACTTGCACTCAAGCAAGAGACTCTAAGCTCAAAGAATCACAGGTAAAAAGAAGACACCGAAGTGTGAAGGGGACTTGTTGGGAATAAGGGTTACAGTAAGAAAAGGGAGGGCTTGAAAAGAGGACATGGGGATAAAATAACAAATTTTACCATAGAAATGTGTGAAAGTACCAAACTAATGATGAGAAAAGGCTTGTAAGATGCTCAGTGAGTAAAGATTTCTGCCATTAAGCCTGACAACCTTAGTTCAATCTCCAGGACATGTGTGGTTAGAAGGAAGAAGGAAAAAAAATAAAAAGTCAAAAGCCTAAATAAAAGAAATCTTTCTTAGATAACAGATTACTAGAACTTTCCTACCTACTCACATTGAGGTCACTGTAAAGCTCAAATGTCTTTTACTCCATTCCTGGTAACTGTGTCAAAAATCCTGGCTAATGCTATCTCATCAAAATTATCCAGGCCAGCATCATCAGAGTCAAACCATTGATAGCATGTGTCTGAGATGCCATTTAGTGAGAGCTGGAACTCAGATTATCATTCTTCCCCCCAAAATCAAATGGAGGAAGTATGAGGAAGAGCTGGGAAAAGAAGGGGAAACAATGGGGAATGGAAGGAAATAAAAGTAGAAGAGAAGATGAAAAGGATACAGGGATAATAGAGGAAGAGAGAGGAGTAGAAGGAAAGGAGGAGAGAGGGAAAGAAAAAGTAGAGAGATGGGGGAGACAGATTGAACTAAAGTAGTCTTTAAAGAACTGTCTTGGGTCTGTTGGCCAGGAGCATGCACCACAAGTGTGAACAATCCAGGGGAATTCTTGCAGAAGATTCAGGATGCCAACAAAGCCACCTTTGTATCCTGAGATGCCTGCCATGGGATGTATTTTTACCTTGCTCTCTTTTCCTACCTAATTCCTGGCATGAGAAACACTAAAAGTCTTTCATGTTTTACTTCAGTAAACACAGATTGATTGTCAAGTCCATTGCCAGGAAATGGAGATGAGCAAGAATGTTTCCCTGAAGCTGTGAAGAACAGAAACCCACAAACAAACAACACCACTGATAGTAATCTGCACTCAGTGTGGAGCAGTTTTCGGAAGCAAGACACAAGGTGGTGGGGAGAGGGGAAATGAAACTCTATGAAGGAAAGAGGTGAGAGCAAAGGTTGGGTTCACACAGACTCTGGAGAAAGATGGGGATCAAAGTTCTGCAATGGTTTGGATTCTATGTCACTGCTAGCAACCTAAAAAGCCAGCATTATCGGATTCATCCAGCTTAACAAAACCAAAGAGCATCACTATGGACCACAGAACTGTGAGCATGTCTCTCCATTTGCACTCCAACACCCCAAGGTCTGAAAGCCAGCATGAGGGACAGGTAAGCACATGTCAGTTGAGTGTGGCTTCTTCTAAGTTCCCACGGGATTGAAACATGGGTACAAGGACAGAGGCAGTTCAAATGGCAACAGTGATGTCCTGGAGCAGAGGGATATGGGCTCCAATGTCTCTGGGCTCCAGTTCAGCTCAGCAGATGTCTCATGAGGGCTGACTGGAAAAAAGATTTTGCAACCCTCCCGTTGTATCACCTTTTTTCATGGAAGCCCTTCAAAAGAAAATAAAATTCTTATGTGTCTGTCACCACAACTTCTCATAGTGAGAAATGTGGGGTGGGGCTTCGTTGAAAGGGGGAAAAAGAAAAGAAAAACATCAGACCTGGTAGAGTATTGGGTCACCGCAAAGTACTGGCATGCAGGAGCTGGATTCGTTTGTCTGCCCTTCTGACTCTTTTTAGAACACATTTTAGACATCACTGATGCTTCCGGGATGTGGAAATTAGCATGGAAACCTGAAAAGTGTCCCTTCCCATCCCATGATCCCATGGAGCTGCCAGGACCCTGGGTAAACAGTGATACAAAGACATTCCACAGGACTCAGGGCAAGTCGTCTGTTTGCCGGGTGAAGAGTGGGGCTGGCTCCTTTCTGCCTGGAGTAGAGGCAAGGTGACTAAGCAGAGGATCTGTGGGCTTGTTTGCAGAACCTGCCTTGGAAACTGATACGCTCTCAAAGTGTCCCTTCATTCCAGTGTCACTTCAGTGGGCCAGGTAAAAGGATTATGCAGGGGCCCCCTGGCCTCCACCCATTGTCTGCACAAGCAGACACTGAATGAGGTAACTTAACCCCCCTAGAGATAACCCACTGCGATGTGTGTTCACATTCATAGCTGGCAGTTCCCATGAAGGAGCCCAGCTCCTTTCCGGAGCCTCTCAATCCATTAACAAGGTGGTAGCAGAGCCTGAGATGGTCCTGGACCAAGAAGCTGAGGTTGCCTGAGAACCAAGACCCTGTCCTCTGTGCCCTGCATAGGACATCTGCCCTGGTGTGCAAAGTGGAGAGACTTAAGCTAACACAGCATACATCACATAAAAATATATATTTCTTATCTGTAACTTGACTCAACAGTTTCAATTTTTAACAAAGAGAAAAAATGTGGTTTTAACTCCAAAGAAGAAGAAAGGGAAAAGGCATTTTGTAGTGTCTGTCTTCACAAGACAGATGAACTGGCCCCAAGCGTGACCTATATCTTTGCATTAGAATCTATTCTCCAGTTCGGTAGTCAGCCCAAAGTCACCTCAACAGCTCCCAAATGAGTGTAGTTCCCTTTCATTGATGGAAATTTCCTATAATAATAATAATAATATAAAAATACATTATTATGTTTCTGAAACAAAGTCATAGAGGAAAGAAAGCCAAGAGCATTCATAATCTCACCCTCCACATAATCCTTGTTGACAACGAAAAGAATGTTAAGTCCCACACAGGATGAAGAAGAAGCCAACCATGATGAAGAGTGGAAATACCTTTAAAACAGAATAAACATTTTCTCTAAACATAACCACTACCAACAATTGCCTTGTGTTTCCTGTCAAGAAAAGCACATGTAGGTAGTACAAACCCCTCTCATCCAGTAGGTGATTGATGGAGGGAGACCCCAAAGGCCACGCCTATCCCCATCCTGCCAGCAGCTTCTGGGAGACTGTTGTGGCTCGACTGAGGATGTGTTGGCCTGACTGTTTCAGTGGCTCTATGGATGAATTCAGCATAGCTAATCTGCCTGGCTCCCTCGGATGCAAAATGAAAGAGACATAGCAACATTGTGGAAGCGCAGCACATTCTCAAAACAGCAGCAGTAGAACAGAACCTTTGTTTGATTGGCTCTTAGTATTGGCATGGTTTTCAACTGGAGACTCCTTAAGTTGTCAGTGTACAACTCAATTAAAAGTTTCCTTTAAATCTCACAGAGTTCAGAATGAAATGAAGGTAAGCATGATAGTGTTGTTCAGGATTCTGAGAGAGATGATTCAGAATGCCTACAAGGAAGGAAATACATAGAAGAAATATATATACATATATATTAACATTATCTAAAACATGTGGAAATGCTTCAAATGAAGCCACAGCTCAAGTTCTGCTCTGAGAAGGTGCAGACATTTAGCCAAGCACAGTAGCACATCCCTCCCCCGACTGATTCTCAAAAAAGCATCTAAGTAAGGGGCCGCATTGATGGAGCACATGAAGAGAGTCTATGGGGAGTCCTGTGCCAAATGGGAACTCACCAAGGATCTGGCTGCTCAAGAAAGGAAAATAAGACCAGACTTTAGGAAAAGGCTTCCTTTTGACCGAAGTTTCCCAAGATGTTCCTCTCATACTAAAACTTCTTAAGTCAAAGCCGCAGCAGATTAGAGCTTGAAGGATCATTCCACAAGGGAACAAAATCATTCCTGGGAGGGACCAGGCCCCTTAGAACCCAAACCAGCTGCTTTATTTGTACAGAACCCTTAGAAACACATCAGCACTCAAAACTAAGTCAAGACATGGGTGACTTGGGAAATAATTAAGTTAATTAAGATTAATTCTTCCTAAATGATCTCATACAAGTATCTTAAGGGCCTTGGAGATAGGGACATCTTGATAAGATGGGAACTTAGACCACTTTGCAGTTTCTAATCTGCTCTCCTGAAAGGAGAGTGAACTAACATGCTGCAACCTATGAAGCTCCCTTTAATTTGGTAGGAAAGCCTTGACAACATTTAATAAATCAGACACTTTGATATCAAGTATGACAAAAAAAAAAAGAAAGAAAGAAAGAAAGAAAGAATTTCCACGACTAAACTAAACACATGGTGCATTGTTCTCAGAAAAAGCCTGATGACAAATAATTTAAATTTTTTTATTTGGGAAGCGCCTGAGGTATTTAGAAGACCAAACAAATGTGCGAGTTAGCTGGGCTCTGAGACTGTGACTTCCAGGCTTCCCAACTTTCGCCAATAAGAATCTGGGATTTTTAGCTGCATAATTTATTCAGAGCTGAATAACACAGAAAAAAAAAAAAGCTCCAGGGTTGAAGAACTTTTTATGTAAACTTGCAAGTCTTAGCCCCACAATGTCACTGGTACATGAGCCATGGAGGGGAGGGGGATTGTGAGTAGTGGTGATTAATTAATTTTAAAAACTGGGCCTCCGTCTATCTTTCTCATAGCCATTCTGTAAGTGTCAAAGAAGAAGACAAAGGAGCTCTGAGCACTTGTTGGACCATTGCATTTAATATTATGAAACCATACATCCATCTCACTAATCCATGGTTTGCGGAAACAATTTTTTTTTTTTTATTTAAACAGGAAGGGTCAGAGTTCTTGTGTTCCTTCTCCTTCTTGGCTGAATACAGATGAGATGATGGGTGTGACAGCAGCCACCTGAGACCAAAGAGTGGAAACAACACAGGGAAGTCAGTATCTTAGGAAGATGTGTGTAAGGAGCAAATGGGGGAGGGGTATCTGTGAAAGGGACACTGAGGGAGCCTGCCAGCGTGCATGGCTGTGTGACTACGCTGGGGATAGTCTTACTTGGAGAGAAATAAATTTCTATAATACCACATTTTTTAAATAAAAAGTGCAAAGATAATGAGAAAATAGTTCCAAGTTAGTATTTTCCTATTTATTCCATGCAGATGTGCTAGACTGTTCACACTGTCTACAGATTGGAAGATAGTACAGGTGTGGGTGGCATTGCGGAGAGCCAGCATCTTCCTTATCCCCACCCCACCGCTGGCTTAGAAAACTGTAAGTCAATATCTTTTTTTCCAATTTCTTTTCAAATAGAGAAAACATGAGTTTATGGACAGCATTCTGAGCAAGACTTCCATCTCTGCTTTGCCATCTTGCTCTAGGACTATGACCATGTGACCATGTGACCTTCGACCACTTTCCAAACACCCTAATCTCCGTATGCTTCTTTGTAAAGTTACATGAATAAGGCTAGCTATTCTCGAGTGTACCACAGAACTTGCTGGAAGATAAAGTCCCGTGGCTGATCCCAGTTTCAGACAGGAGGGATCTGGTGAGTCCTGACATTTCCTTGTCTGTAGATCTACTCTGAGTGACAGATGCTGCTGTGACGTGGGCTGCACTGTGACACCACGCCTCAGCTGGGCGGATTTGTCACCTCTCCTATACAGATGTGGCCAGTGTGCGGGTTGAGTGCATATCTGCATTTTTGAAGAAGAGGTGACAAATAACTCAGACTCATTTAATTCAGAAATATCAAAACTAAATAAAAGAAACAGACACCTTGATTAACAAGCTGTCCCTTTCGATTGCAGGCTGTAGCTACACGACTGTTCTCTCGATCCCCCAAGGAATAAAGACAAGTGTCAAGTTATTAATGGGTAACTGTGGCACAAACTGACTCTACAGGAACCAAATACCCATGGAAGGAGCTGCAGAGAGCAGGGACTGAAGGAAGGGCAAGCCAGTCTAAAT
>NW_022196897.1:132706636-132758924 GCF_008632895.1 Mastomys coucha | reverse complement strand
AAAGAAAATATCAAAAAAAAAAAAAAAGAAAGAAAGAAAGATCTTGTTCTTCTTGCTTCTACTGGTTGCTTTTTTTTATTTGTTTTTAAGACATCATCTCACTATGAGGTTCAATCTGGGTTTGAAGTAGGTAGTCCAGGCTGACTTGAAACTTAATATCCTTCTGCCTCTGACTTCTAAGTGCTGGGTGCAAGCACGTGGCACCATGCCCACCAAAAAGATATTTGCGTCCAAACTACCTTCTTGATTGCTTTCTGGAGAGAGAAACCTGAGCCTGTACATTCTCTGTACAGCCATGAAGAGCCCCCTGCTGCGTCAGGTGACCCTGGAAACCCACATTTCTGAGAAGCCAGTTGCTCCAGCCAGTTTCTGCATGCAGGCCAGCTGAAATGCCCGGGGTACACAATCATGTATGTTCTGATGAAGCTTAAAATTATCAACGAGCTTCTTCTGGGTCTGCTGCTTCCCACCCAGAGGACTCATGTTAAATGACACATTTCTCAAATCAGCCACCTATCGCTTTCCTCACCCCAGAAAGCAAGTGTGTATTAGTAACTTGAGAAGGCAGTAAAAGAAGCTGCTGGAGAGGTTACTTTTCTAGCCCAAACAAGACTGATTGATCCCTCCTCACTGCTCCCACAGCTCCATCATGTGACATCAGGTACCAGTCAAAGATGCACAATCACAGAGCGTTTACTCCTGGACCCAGGGCCCCAGTACAAAACATCCCCTCTCAGCACACACGCAGGTTCAGACAGTGGCTCAAAACTAGAAATCCACTAGATCTGTGTTGCCTCTGTCTCCTTTCTCCGCTGATGCTAAATATTAAACTTCACAAATGTCCAGTTACTCAAAAGATAATAGCAAAATAATATATTCCAAAGATGATAAAAGCAAATATTTCATGGCAGTCCTTGAAACTCTCTTGGGGTGTTATTTAAAGGCAACTGAGGACCAGTTCACAAAGAGGAAACCTTCATAATATGCTCTGGCCTGAACTGGACTAGTTAGCAGTTATAAAAAACATTTATTATTTCATTATATATTGCTATGCAAGATAATCTGACACAAGTTTAATATTGTACATATTGATTATGGTAAATATGTATAAGACCCTGCTATTCTTAGCCAGAAACATAAACCATTTGTTCTAAATTTAAATAGTTGCTTTTACTTGTTTGTTTTCTAAGGTTTTGAAATGAAGTCTCACTATGCAGACTAACTGGTCTTGAACGCATTATGTAGTCCAGGATGGCCTCAAATTTGAAATCCTCCCTCAGCTTCCTTGTCTCTGGAATTACAGGCATGTGTCACCCCATCTTGTTTAAATTATAATTATTTTTCAACTGATACATCAAAACACAAAAAGAGCACAGGCATGGTGGCCCATCTTGCTCATCCAAGTTTCTACCAGGCTGAGGCAGAAGGATTGCAGCTAGAGGGTAACTTAGGTTACCACTGTTTCACTGTCAGAGGGTCTTGGGGAAGGCGAAGAGGGCTGACAGAATGCTGCCCTAGGTTTGGACACACGTACATATTATGAATATTTGAATCAGACTAAACATTTCTGCCTCATCAAGCATTCATCCTTTTCTTTTGGTGAAAACTTCTGTTTTGTTTTTTTTTTCTTGTAAATGTACATATTGTTCCTAAAATGTACAGTTTGTAGCTGTGACCTATGGTTTCCCACTATGCAGAGGAACCAGAACTTCTTGCAGTTCTCTGGCAATGTCCATCCCTCCCTGAAACTATTGGAAGAGATGGAGATGTCACAACAGAGGCTAAAGCTGGATTGACTTGCATCATTGTTCTACACCCAAATAGTAGGGTGATTTTTCCCACTATTAGATGTTTGATATACATTAAACCAAAGTTGTTCCTTTAGAATATAGGAGTATCCTTTCATTAGATAAACCCAATACTCTTGTCTATTAGTGGTGTCTATCAGTCCTAAGATAGTCATATGAATTAAAACACACTTCCCCAAGAATCTGTGGGTACCCCAAAGTCCTTCTTGCTCTAGAGAATAGATGCTATTTGAAGACAATCAATTCACTTAGCGATATGAATGGAGGCAGTATCTGATCTGATGGAACTATAACTGGCTATGGTATGAAATAACAATCACTCTTGAAGCAGCTCCTTGCGTATTGGCAGCATAACACAGTGTCTCTCTCATGGCATCTCATCGAGCTTTCCACTCTAGTTGGTTCTAGTTAAAACTTGTTGGATGTCAACTCAATCCTGGGTTGGTCCCCTTAAAAGCAAATCCAAGCCTGGCAGACTATAGACATTTTGGAGAATGAAGTCCTTCAGAGGACCTTCCCACCTTCCCTGTGGCTTCTTCAAGGGTACAGTCATTGTGTGAGCATTTCCAAGGGAAGGCTCAACTTTTCTTTGATTTTATTTTGGTTTTTTGTTGTTGTTGTTGACTTGTTTGTTTTGCTTCTCTCATCATAGTTTATTTTAAAATTTAATTTAATTTTTCAAGCGCCTTTTAAATTTTGTAATCATTTTTATTTTTTGTGTATTGATGTTTTACATGTATGTTTGCATGAAAGTGCCAGATTTTAGAGTTACAGACAGCTGTGAGCTGCCATGTGGTTGCTGGGGTTTGAACCCAGGACCTCTGGAAGAGTAGTCAGTGCTCTTAGCTGCTGAGTCATCTTTCCAGTACCAAAATTGTTTTTGTTTTTTTGTTTTTTTATTTATTGTTTTTTGTTTTGGTTGGTTGGTTGGGTTGGGTTGGGTTGGGTTTTGGGGGGAGGGGCAGTGGCATTGGGATTGGGTTGTTTGGTTGATTGTTTTTAGACAGAGTTTCTCTGCCCTGGCTGTCCTGAACTCACTCTGTAGACCAGGCTGGCCTCAAACTCACAGAGATCTGCCTGCCTCTGCCTCCTAAGTGCTGGGATTAAAGGCATATACTACCACATCTGGCCTTAATTTAATTTTTAATTAGCATACGAAATACCAAGTTTTCTTATAGCATTTTCACACATACTTGGCTTTGGTTGATTCTCTCCCTGCCCACCCCTACCCTGATGGCACCCTTCATCCTCTCGCATTCTCTAGCAGCTGTGTCTTTGAAATCCCCCAAGAACTCTGTGATGCTCTCCATCTGATCCAAAGATCACGAGAAACAGCAGTTTAACTCAGTGCTCTGAAAACGTGGTTATCATTTAAACGCAGGCTTACTGTGCAGCTCACTTCAGAGCACTTGATTTTGTGAGATGATGACTTATATTCACAAAAACATCTTTAAAATCAATAGCAACTTTACTCATAGTCATCAAATTGCAGAGAATCAACATGACCTCTGTGGATGGATTAAAAACGGGAACTATGGTGCTCTAACAATGTTCAGCAATGAATAGAAGTGAGCTGCTTGTATGGGCAGCCCTGTGACCAACACTGAGCATCTTGTGCTAAGGGAATGAAGTCAGATGGGACGGGACATCTGAGAAAATGCTATGAATGGGAAAGTAATGTTATTGTCACGAAGGTCACAAAGTGTGAGTAGATGAAGGTACATGGTCTAGCCTGCTGCACACCTAACACATATGAAACAGCTGGTTTCTTTTAAGCAGCCAACCTGTGTCATGAACTGTTTTGAAGTGCATAGTTAGTATTTATGGATTTAAACTTACCTAAACATGAGAGAGATATAATAAATGCACCACACAAGTCAGATGTATTTATTTTCACAACTATAATACCAGCACTCAGGAGACTGAGGCAGGAGGATCAAGAATTGAAAACCATGTAATGAGACCCTGTCTGAAACAAGCAATTAGAAAAAGGACCAGATGACAGGGATTTTCAATTCCATTTAATCTGCTGGGATCACTGGGGCACATGTTGGCTGTCACTAACCAAAGCATTGTCATGTGATGCATAAGTACACCTTATGCATCAAGTTTTCCCTTTCTAACTTGTTAGAGGAATGGAGAACACACCCATGGTTTCCAAGAAGAGGGTTGGGAGAAAGGATTGTCCATGAAGATTAAAGGGGTTTTAAAAGGTGATGACTCTATAGAACTCATAGTACAGTTTACATAACTATTCATTTGTCAAAATGCACAGAATTGTGTGTACACTGAAAGAGAATTCCTGAGTACACTAAAGTATCACTATAGACAACCTTCCCTGACTTTTTAAAATTAAAATTCTTGTTTTCTTACCATACAAAATTTCAAGAAACAGTAATCAGCCTTTCTGCTCCTCCTTCAACTTGACATAAGTCGTCTTGATCACAGCAAAGGAAGTCCATAAAGTCAGTGACAGGCAGATAACATTTCCTGTACATCAACAGAAAAATACTTGTATATAATACCAGAGCGAGCTCTTTTACTGAGACCCGCCAACATGGGCCGAGTTCGCACCAAGACTGTGAAGAAGGCGGCCCAGGTCAGCATAGAGAAGTACTACATGCACCTGGGTAATGACTTCCACACCAACAGGCACGTGTGCGAGGAGATCGCCATTATCCCCAGCAAGAAACTAAGGAACAAGATAGCCAGCTATGTCACACATCTGATGAAGCGGATTCAGAGGGGTCCTGTGAGAGGTGTCTCTATCAAGTTGCAGGAAGAAGAGAGAGGAGAGATAATTGTGTTCCTGAGGTCTCAGCCCTAGATCAGGAGATCATTGAGGTAGATCCTGACACCAAGGAAATGCTGAAGCGTCTGGCCTTTGGCAGTCTCTCTAAACTTCAGGTCACTCAGCCTACAGTTGGAATGAATTCCAAAACACCACGTGGTGCTGTTTAATCAGTTATGCCATATTTTCATTAAACCTGAAGACAAGAAAAAAAATACCAGAGCGAATTCAGATAACATATAGTCCAATATAATGTGTAGAATTCATGATCAGATAAAGTCTCCTGGTTGGACATTTAATTGCAGTTATAAAATGTTCACTCCAGGAATCTATCCTCAAAAGCTGCACAAAACACACGCGCACACACACACACACACACACACACACGTAACAAAGAGCACATGTTTATAGTAATTTTTTTTTATTTTTTATTTTAGATATTTTCTTTATTTACATGTGAATTTCTCCTTTCCCAGTTTCCCCTCCAAAAAACAAAAAAAACAAACAAAAACAAATCCCTGTTGCCTCCCCCCTCCCCATGCCTGCCACCCCGCCCTCTCCCACTTTCTGGCCCTGGCATTCCCCTACACTGGGGCATAGAACCTTCACAGGGCCAAGGTCCTCTCCTCCTATTGATGATCGATTTTGCAATCCTCTACCATACACATGCTGCTTGAACAATCAGACCCCTCTATGTGCAGTCCTTGGTTGGTGGTTGAGACCCTGGGAGCTCCGAGTGTGTGTGTGTGTGTGTGTGTGTGTGTGTGTGTGTGTGTGTCTGTATGTGTTCTTTACATTTGTGTGGAGGCTAGAGGTTAACTATGGGTGTCTTTTTTCAGATGTGATCCCCCTTGTTTTTTAAAACAAATCTCTTAATAAACTAGGCCTAGCTGGTTAAGCTGGATGGCCAGAGAGCCCCAGGGATCAGTTGATCTCTGTCACCCCAGTGTTGAGATTACAGCATGTGGCCCCCTGCTCAGCATTTCATGGATTCTGAGGCCTTGTGTCCTCATTTCTGCCTGGCAAGCACTTCTGACCTCACTAACTCCATAGTCCTCAAATACTCAGTTTTTAAAAAAAATAAATAAATTTATGTATTTTTTGTTTTTTAATCAGTTCACAGGGAATAAACTTTCACTCATTTTTAACAAAAGCTGTTTTGTTGTTTGTCCCCTCTCCTCTTCCTTATCCCCCTCCCACTTCGTGCTCTCCCACCCCCTCCAGCTTCCTTTCCACTTCAGGTCACTTGTGACCTTTGTCTTCCCCACTCCTTCTTCAGCATCCTTATTCCTCCTTCATGTGTAGAGACTATTATTATGAATAGATTAAACATTCGTCAACCGCTCTCTAATTTCTTATGACTTGCTATTTTTAACAGTGCTGCAATTGTAAGACAAGTGGTCTGCCTCTGTATTATTTGCAAGCCATTTAAAAGTTCTTGAGATAGGATCTCGATAAATTGCTCAGGCTGGTCTCAAAATCACACTGTAGTACAGGAAGGCCTTGAACTAGTGGCCTTTCTGCCTCCCCCTCCCCAGTAACCAGGACTATAGTCCTGTTGCCACCAGGCCCAGCCCCTGTGTGTGGGAGTCTATGTGTGCATGCTCGCCAGCATGTCTTCTAGATCCAAAACATCAAGAAGTAAACTGTAAGAGGTTTGGATATCTTCTGATAGAACACATAGATGCCAAAACAAAAATGACTGCACTAGTTGAAATCATACTAGACACATGAAAATCAGTGAGTGCATAATAATGTTGAAAGCAAACCCTATTTTTTAAGTACATGGGTTGTTATCAGTAGCTGCCAGGATAACTCATTCCTCTGAAAAATCAGTAAGGCAAAAAAAGAACTAAGATTTCCTCTCTGCAAGGACTCTCATGGTTAATTATTCTTTGAAAAATTCTAATTAATTCAGCCAAAAACATCAGCCATTTTCATTTCCCTTTACTGCGTTTTTATATGTGTAACACTGGTTGAGGTGGGAAGGGGACTATTCGATAGCATTGACCTGTTCCTGTGCTGTAAATGAGACCCTGTGGCTGATTTCGAACTGTCAGCATTGTGTCACTAAACATTGGTGCAGCATATAATCAAAATAAAATATGTATTATTATGTTACTCTTTTGAGTTAACAGAAAATTGTATAAACCTGTTCTCTTCAAAGGCATTTTATCATATGATAAGGAAATTCAGGGTTTCATAGTTGTCTTAGTTGTTTTCAAAGTGTGTGACAAAACAGCCTTCAAAAGAAAGCCTTTAATTGTGTGCTCACAGCTCCAGAGGGTTAGAGTCCATGACTCTCGTGGCATGGAGCATTGCGGCATGCTCACATGAATAACGCTGGAACAGTAACTGAGAGCCACAAGCGCAAGGCACAGAGAGAGAACTAAGAATGGTGTTGGCTTTTGAAACCTCAGAGCTAGCCCCCAGTGACACAGTGACACAGCCCTTCCAACAAGGCCATAGCGATTCCCAACTAGTTCCACCATCTGGCAACCAATTGACAAATACTTAAGCCTGTAGGACTCATTCTCGTTCAAATGCCACTGTAATTTTACAACACTGTATAAATAAGACCCGATTCATTGTTTACTAGAAATTTCCAGAAGTTTCTTGTTTTCAAGACCAACATAGCTCCAAATAGGCAAAGCCATCAGGTATTAAAGTCAAGCAACTCTGACTTATTTTCTGATAGTACTGTCCTCTCTGCTCTCTCTCTCTCTCTCTCTCTCTCTCTCTCTCTCTCTCTCTCTCTCTCTCTCTCTCTCTCTCTTTCTCTCTCTCTCTCTCTCTCTCTTTCTCTCTTTCAACCTCCCTCCCTCCTTTCCTCCCTAGTGGTTCCACTTTTAATATCACCTTGAACTTGAGGAATCATTAAACTAAATTAGGACACAGAATTCGAATCCACTTTGGCTGCTATGGAAACCTGGGCCACCACAGAGCAAGAGCTCTGAACTCTAATGTATGCTCCTATTAACTTATGCCGAGGTTCAGAAATGCTAGGACTGAGTCCTCTGCATTCTATGGAGAAATGAGACTGGGACCCTCTAAGATGCAAAAGTATGATTATCAAATGTAAAGGGATGGGCTCAAATGATGCCATGCATGTTGAGTAAATACTTGTGCTCTAGGGAGCCATTTAATAATTTATAAGCCATGTAAATTATGTCATACGTGAATTATAAAATTGTGTAATAGTTTCCTGTTACAAGACGATTTGGCATTGCTGACATAAAATCATTTCTAGGAATAAGCTCCTCCGTGAAGACAGCGGCTAATGAGTGATCATTTTCTACCCCACCTGCACATCGCGGGCCATCTATTTCTGACTTCAGTACTGATTCTGCAAACATCGCTTGTACTCAGCAAGAAATGCAAAATGAATTAGCTAACAGTGGCTGGTTTGGTGGCACAGCTAAGAGAAATTAAAACGTTTTAAGTATGCCGAAGCCAACTTATTTTCCTAAGTGAATACAGAGCACAGTTACCTTTGTAGTGGTTGAAATAGCACCGAATAAATTAAAACAGTCCTCATAAATCCCGAGAGCTGCTTTGAGACCCAACTGAAACTCAGCAATGGTGTTTAGTAAGCAGAATTACATTTGATTTAACTTAGCCACCTGTCAAGATGAGGCATGGGTAGTGGGTATAAATCTTCATCCACAAGCTTGATGTGCAAAAATACATGCATCTTGTGGCCCAAGGGGTGATAAAAATCTGGCTTCGTTTGTGAAACAGGAAAAAGGAGAGTCAAATTAATATCTATGACAATGTTTCTTCTGCATATGGGTTCCCAACAGTTTTTGCTATATAGAATTTTGGACAATAGCATTTTACAGAAAAATGATTTGTTTAACAGGCACTTAGGAGTACCAACATGTGCAGTGCCCCAAGTTAAGAAGAATACTAGTAAAGAAACAGACCTGTTCCCACGCTTATGGAGTAGATGGACTCATGGTAGAGGCAGGAAACAGACCAATGGGCATCTAAATATTTAACCAGATTGTGTCCAGTGATGAGGGAGTCTCCACAGAGCACTGATGGAGATTACATAATTTAGGAGGTTGCTTTTGAAGGGATGCTCAAGGAAAATCATCTCAAAGTGTAGGCAACCAAGACAAGGCATGAAGAATGAGGTGGACCCAGCCAAGCAGTGGAACAACATCAGTGCAGGGGCTGCACACATGCTTTTGCTGAGCTGGGTGAGCTCTGCATTTGTCAGAAAAGCATGCACTTGAATGATAGCACCATGAGCAAGATGCATTGGAACCATCACCTCAGGCTCTACATGTGATCTTTAAAACTTCAAACACTGGAGCTAGAGAGGTGGCTCAGCAGTTTAAGAACACTGTCTGCTCTTTCAGAGGTCCTGAGTTCAATTCCCAGCAACCACATGATAGCTCACAACCATCTACACTGGAATCTGATGTCCTCTTCTGGCATGCAGGTGTACATACAGAAAGGGCACTCGTACATAAAATTAATAAGTAATTCTTTAAAAAAAAAAAGAACTTTGAACATTATCAATCACAATGATGTAGAAGGAACTGGATATCAGTATGTGAAAAATTCAAAGAAGTAAAACACCATATGATCTCATTTATACATGGAATCCTAAAAGACTTGACTTTCTGCTGATCATGTTAGCAAGCACATACCTATAATCTCAGTGTTCTTTGAGATAGGGAGATGGTGAGTTTGAAGCCATCTTGGGCTACAGAATGAGATCTTAACTCAAAAACAGAATGATTGAGATCCCCTTCAGAAAAGGTCAGATTACAACAGTGGTTACAGAGGTCAATGGATGGGGAAGAGGTCAGTCAACTGGTATACTTTAATTACTCAATAGGATAAATGAGTCATAATATCCCACGGCACATCATGGTGATTGTAACGGACAATGATGCATTATGTACACCAATAGCCAGAAAACAGGATCTTGAAGAAATTATTAGCATCTGCCACAAAGAAATAACCAATAGTAAGGCCACATAGGCTAATCACTCTAAGTCATTCATTATCCAACCTGTGCAGGAACCTAAGCACAATCAATGTGCCTCATAGACAGACAGACAGACAGACAGACAGAGCTAGATAGATAGATAGATAGATAGATAGATAGATAGATATAGAAAAATAAAATATTGTTTAAGGTGAGATATTTGGCTTATACTTGGAAGGAAGTAGCAGCCATTATACAGAGACTTGACCTCATCTGTACTTCTATGCATTCTGGTTTCAAGCTAGACAATAGAGTAAAAGGGACAAGTGGCCTCAGGGGTACCAACATGGACACATAAGACTAGTTAAGGGATGATGGGGACCTGCCCTGGAAATCCCCACTTTTCTGGAGGCAAACTTTGTAGAAAACTGTTGAGAAGACAGAACTTGTCCATCTATCAGAGTCAAGAAGATGGAAGACCAGGGCAATGAAATCAAGACTTGTTTCTTATGATATCCTTTCAAATTATTATGCTCCCTATCATCAAAACCTCAGCTCAATGCCCATCAGTAAATGAGATTAAAAAGATGTGTGTATGTTCAAAATATAATATAATAAAAAGGGAAATGGAATGCATTAGGAATATACGCCACACTATGGATGCATCCTCCAAACCATCTCACTGACCAGAAGAATTCATACATGACTGAGCACTCATTTAAACTTCTGTGAAAAGCCAGGGGGTGGTGGCACACACCTTTAATCCCAACAGTTGGGAAACAGAGGCAGACAGATCTTTGAGCTTGAGGCCAGCCTGGTCTACAGAGCAAGATCTAGGACAGCCAGGATGAATTTTAAATTTGCATTAAAAATTTGTAAGGTAAAGGGAATGACTGGCCCTCCTGCTGACCTGACATGGTGAGAGCTTGTCCAGTGAAGAGACCTTTGATATACT
This sequence comes from Mastomys coucha, assembly GCF_008632895.1. Classification (NCBI taxonomy): domain Eukaryota; kingdom Metazoa; phylum Chordata; class Mammalia; order Rodentia; family Muridae; genus Mastomys; species Mastomys coucha. Next base: position 132,748,425 of record NW_022196897.1, on the reverse strand, counting down.
GTACGTGTAATGTTAGTGCAGCAAAGAGGACACTGCTTGCCAAAAGTGCTTTTACTCAAGTGCTTTTACTCTTCTTATTCCCAGCACTCTGTTGGAATATTCTGAGAAGGAACACTGTACAAGCTGTGTATATTTCTCTATTCTTCCAGAAAAGCCATTTGTCCTAGTCTGCCTTCCTGTTGCTGCAATAAATATCATGACCAACAACAAGCACTTCGGGGTCTCAGTCAATCAGTGATGGCCAGGGCAGGAACTTGGAGAAGAAACCATAGAGGAAGACAATCTATTGCCTTGCTTTCTGGCTTGCTTGATTCTATAGTTCAAGCCCACCTGTCACCAGATTGTTCTGCCCACAGTGGGCTTGACCCTCCCACCGTGATCAATCATCAATCCAGAAACTCTCTCACAGACATGTCTACAGGCCAGTCTGATCAGGACAAGTATTCAACTGAGGATTCTCTCTTCCAAGAGGACTCTACGTGGTGTGGAATTGACAGTGAAAACTAACTAGTTGCAATCAGCATTCTTGGTCCTTTATTTCAATTATACGGTTCTGGCCTACAGCTTCCCATGTGGGTTGCTGTTTTCTATTTAAACACATGTAACTACCAGCCGGAAAGCTTTCTCTGACCACAGCAGCATGAGTGTCCACAAGCAGCATATGCCAGAAGTCTTAAACAATTAATGAACCTACAAACAGGCTTCTACCAATGAATAACGGGGCAGGAGCTGAATATCCCAAAATTTTTGCTGCTTTCCCAGAGTTCTCTGAAAGACTGATTCCCATCTGCCCACAGAGGGTCTACCAGCTGACATACTAACCCTAACTTCCACTCCTCCCTGCCCCTCTGCCTACTCCCTCGCTTATGCTCCCAGGGACCACTTCCCAAATAATGCATTGCATTCAAGTTCTGCTCCAAACCTTCATCTCCAGAACTCAAGGTTTAAGAAGCCCTATATGCCAAAGTTCACTACATCCCAAAAACAACCCTCAGTTTTACAAAATGGTAAGGCACAGTTTGTACAAAGAACTCAACGGACTCGTTGATAAAGTGGGGTGAAACAATAGCAGGAGAGAGAGACTAGTTTATGAAATCATTTTCCTCCCCCATCCAAAATTTGTTTGTGGTGTGCATGTGCATCCACTTGTACACACATGAACATGGAGACCAGAGCATGATATCATGTATCTTCTTCATTTACTATCCATCTTATGGTCTATTCTAGGTCAATCACTGATCGTGGATCTTATCAATTACATCAAGACTCTCTGGCTTAGAACTCTGTCTGCCACTACCACCTCAGTCCAGCACTGGTGCTATAGACAAGAAATACCACCACAACTTTTTTTTACATGGATACTGGAAATCCAAACTCAGGACTCCATGCTTGTGCAGCAAGCACTTTACTGATTCGGCCATCTTTCAAGCCCTATTCTCCAAAGGTTTTACATAAAGGCCTACTTTGGGTGGATGACAAGTCTTTGCTCAAGCTTTATAGACAGATTAATGCTATTACCTAGAGTCCTGGTAGCCACAAAACTAATTTTAAAAAAAAAATCTAACAGCTCAGAAGAAAAACATTCTTTTCTGTCAGAAACTCCTACAAGGATTTTTTTCTCTTGAAGTATCCCATAAAAGAATTCTGTGAAAAGACCACACAGTGCTTTTACCTGAACGCAGAAACCCAGAGCACAATGGTACACTCTGTCCCCAACAAACACAGGCCAAAATACAGGCCAGTACACATAGCTCTCTAGTGGCTAACACAAGGGGGTTCTCATTGTGCGGCTTACTGGTAATGGTCCAATTTGGGGGTGGGTTGAGACTACCAGAATGGGGTTTTCAAATGGGGTCCTACTTAGTCACTTGGGGAAGTAATAACTAAAACTTAGTCTAAAACTCAGAACCCTTCCTCCCAGGAGCATTGCCTAAATCATGCTCTATGTTAATACATTGGTTATATTTGGGATGAACCTGATAGAAGTTGTAGCCCGCGCAGTCATCTCGCCGGGAAGAAGACACGTGGACACTCTAGGTTCCTTCTGCAGTGACGACATTTACTGCCCTCTCCCAGAGGGAAAAGAGACCGAGCCAGTAATCCGCACTGCTTATATACACCACAGTGCGTCGTGTCTGCCCATGATTGGCTGTTCGCTCATTACCCTATGTGACGCCCCAGAATGGGCCGTGACATGGCGTCTTTTCACTCTACGCACATGCGCAAACAGTTCTCTACGCACATGCGCAAACAGTTGTTTACTCGACAGCGGAAGTAGGCGCCATCTTGCCATGGTGAATGCCTGTCAAGCTTCACGGCTCCCCACAAGAAGTAACTTTTTATGATAACTATTTCTATTATATACTTTATTTACCTTTCAAATTTTATCCCCTTTTCTGGTTTCATCTCCAAAACCCCCTGCCTTCTACCCCTCCCCCTTATCACCCACCCACCCACTCCCACTTTCTGACCCTGGCATTCCCCTACACTGGGGCATAGAACCTTCACAGGATCCTCTGCTACATATGCAGCTGGAGTCATGAGTCCCACCATGTGTTCTCTTTGGTTGGTGGTTTAGTCCCTGGGAGCTCTGGGGGTACTGGTTAGTCCATATTGTTATTCCTCCTATAGAGATACAAATCTCTTCAGCTCCTTGGGTCCTTTCTCTAGCTCCTCTATTGGGGACCCGGTACTCAGTCCAATGGTTGGCTGGGAGCATCCACCTCTGTATTTGTCAGGCACTAGTAGAGCCTCTCAGGAGACAGCTATACCAAGCTTCTGTCAGAAAGCACTTGTTGGCATCCACAATAGTGTCAGGGTTTGGTGACTGTATATGGGATGGATCCCCAGGTAGGGCAGTCTCTGGATAGTCATTCCTTCAGTTTGTGCTCCACACTTTATCTCTGAAACTCCTTCCATGGGCACTTTGTTGCTCCTTCTAAGAAGGACAGAAGTATCCACACTTTGGTCTTCCTTCTTCTTGGGTTTCTTGTGGTTTGTAAATTGTATTTTGGGTGTTCCGAGCTTCTGGGCTAATATATCCACTTATCAGTGAGTGCACATCATGTGTGTTCTTTCGTGATTGGGTTACCTCACTCAGGATGATATTTTCTAGTTCCATTCATTTGCCTATGAATTTCATGAATTCATTGATTTTAATACCTGAGTAGTACTCCATTGTGCAAATGTACCACATTTTCTGTGTCCATTCCTCTGTTGAGGGACATCTGGGTTCATTTCAGCTCCTGGCTATTATAAATAAGGCTGCTATGAACAGAGTGGAGCATGTGTCCTTATTATATGTTGGAGCATCTTCTGGGTATATGCTTAGAAGTGGTATTGCTGGGTTCTCAGGTAATACTATGTCCAATTTTTTGAGGAACCACCAAACTGATTTCCAAAGAGGTTGTACCAGCTTGCAACCCCACCAGCAATGGAGGAGTGTTCCTCTTTCTCCGCATCCTCACCACCATCTGTTGTCACCTGAGTTTTTGATCTTAGCCATTCTGACTGGTGTGAGGTGAAATCTCAGGGTTGTTTTGATCTGCATTTCCCTGATGACTAAGGATGTTGAACATTTCTTTAGGTGCTTCTCAGACATTTGATACTCCTCAGTTGAAAATTCTTTGTTTAGCTCTGTACCCCATTTTTAATAGGGTTATTTGGTTCTCTGGTCTAACTTCTTGAGTTATTTGTATATATTGGATATTAGCCCTCTATAAAATGTAGTATGGTAAAGATCTTTTTCCAACTTGTTGGCTATCATTTTGTCCTATTGACAGTGTCCTTTGCCTTACAGAAGCTTTGCAATTTTCTGAGGTCCCATTTGTTAATTCTTGATCTTAGATCATAAGCTATTGATGTTCTGTTCAGGAAAATTTCCCCTGTGTCCATGTGCTCGAGACTCTTCCCAATTTTCTTTTCTATTAGTTTTAGTGTATCTGGTTTTATGTGGAGGTCCTTGATCCACTTTGTACAAGGAGTTAAGAATGGATCAATTTGCATTCTTCTACATGCTAACCGCCAGTTGAGCCAGCTCTTCTCCCAGGAGTGTTTTCACTCCCGGGTTCAGAGGTAAGATAAAAGCATCTTTTAAGAGTGGATTTATTTGGATTCATGGTTTGAGAGGACTTCAGCCTTCAGTGGTTGGTAAGATGTAGCCAAGTTGCTTGGTCAACTGCTGTGGGAGCAGATGACACAAACTGTTCACACAGGAGTAGTTCTAGAAGACAGAGTTATAGGAACCAGGGATCAGCTAAACCAAAGTTGATCAAAAACTCACTCCTGTGTTCACTGTTTCAGCTAGTATAAATGGTTACCAAGTCCTAAGGATATTGCTGTCACCACTTTTTCAGGACTAGGATTACAGGCTAATGCTATGGTACCCAGGGTTTGACAAGCTTGTTTGGAATCAAATTTAGTCCCTTGAGGAGAAAGTTATTTACCAAAGGTGCCATCTCCCCAGTCCTCCAATGAGTATGTTTTTCAGTGAGGAAAAATAAAATCTAATTTACTATAGACATAAATTTTTGTTATGTTCAAACCACAAAGAAGGTTTTGTACATCTGCCATATATAAAACAAATAAGGATTTGCCAAAAAAGTGAAAATAACAGGAAAGAAAGCTAAGGCATATAAAAATCAATGAACTAGAAGGTCTTTAAAACTCTATTGTGAATTGGCCACTAGTTAGCTATATATGACCATCTATTGGCCGTATAGTCTTTCAGTTACATGGAATACAAATTTCCCCATGTGAAACACATGGAATAAATATAGAATTACTTATTGACATTGTTTATTTCTTCACAGGCATTCTAATGAGAAAATGATTAATTTGGATCAGTTATGAATGTGTATTCAGGGGAAGCATTTAATGTGCAGTTCAGTGAGGGTCAGGGGTCAGTAAGGAAAACCATGCCTGAGTCCTAAGTATGAGGAAAAGTGAGCAGGAGGCATCAGCTACTTGCCTGTCTCATGTCATCCTTCTCTGCATGTGAAACGCTTTGGGTCTATGTTTATAATGTAACTTTCTCATTACAGGTATTTTGATGCATTGTGTCATGCAGGTGAACACTGAGGTAGAATAATAAGCAATTTCTCCATATCCTTAAGCTTTACTACAGAGCAATAGTGAACAGAAGCACACTCTAACATTCACACTGTGAGTAGCTCAAGGGCCAGCCAAGAACACCCTGGAGAAGTTAAAGCAACAAGCCAGGTTCCCGGGAAGGATGGGGCACAAGGGACTGGCCTTACAGGATGATCCTGAGTGGGAGAGCCTGGGAAGATCTGGGGCAACAGGTTTTTCTTGTCTTTTCCCTTTTTTTCTTTTCTCTTTTCTCTTTTCTTTTGTCTATTTTCTTTCTTTTCTCCAGATTAAATCTTGGAGCTTGACATGGTAGACCAGCTACCCTATCACTGAATTATATCCCCACATCCAAAACTTTATGTTAAATAAAACTATATGTGGTTTCAGGCAGAACTAAAACAGTGGCTACCACAGGTTATAGAGAGAGGGGGAAAGAAGAATGGGAAACATGGGTCAATAGGTAAAAAAATTACAGATAGATGGGAGGAACAGTCAGTGTTCAAAGCACCAGGAAAGACTTCAGCCGATTATATTGTACTGTATATGTAAAGTATCGAGAGGAGAGGAGAGGAATGCCTTCTTCACACACACACACACACACACACACACACACACACACACACACACACGCATGTGTCATTTACCTTGATTTTGCCATTAATGTATATAGGGGATAAGTGTTACCCTGCACCCAAAAAGATTTATAACTTTCTGTCAAGTAAAAATTTTAAAATTTTAAAAGGAAAAACTCTCTGAGGTCGGGAAAAGGGCACAAAGGAAAAGATAACTACCAAAGCTCTAACAGAGCACTGGACAAGGATTGCTGGCATACCTGGGACAGCAGCAGACCTTGCATCTGCCTCCTTTCGGCCTAACTGCCACCGAAGCCACTGGCACCACCACAACCCACTTTACAGGGGAGGATGTTCACCTTTTCAAGAATTTTTGGGGTGGGTTTCAGTCTTGCGTCTGTCTGCTTTCTTAGTCTCTTGATAAGGAAACTAGCCAGCAGTAGTGAAACCCTGTCAGTGTATTACATTACATCACATTACATTACACTACATGACATTACACATTACATTATGTTACATTACATTACATTATATTACATTACACTACATTACATTACATTGGGATGCTAGACACTATAAGGCATTCTGTTTTTCTATATTCACAAAAGGATGCACCAAGATATTGTCCCAGAAGTATGAAACAGTTGGGAGGAATCAAGGCTGTGTTTTCACAATCCTGATGAGTCTATGCAAAGCCTGCTTCCCTCTCTAGACACAGAATTGGCCTCTCTTTGCAGCATAGGCTGCTGTTCACCCATAGAGACCTGTGCCACTTAGAAGACTACTCCAACCCTTGGCAGCAGTGACTTTGAGTCTACAAGAGGGATCTTGCTCTTAGAAGCTCACATACTCTCACAATTTCCAGCCTCCTTCTGAACTTAACTTTTCCCACATCATTCCCACCTTAAGGAAGGTCTTAACCAGTCTCTGCTGCAAAGGTACATAACAAGAAGTCCTGAATTTTCACTTGTTGCAAGAGCAAAAATTTATAACATGCACACAGGACTGTGAGTTAGTGAAAGCTTGACTTACCTTGGTCAGACGCTAAGCTGCGCTTATGTTTCGCACCGCTGTGAGTGCCTCCATTCTGGGTCACAGAGTAATGGGGCAATTGATGGACCTCAGCAAAGCAAAGCAAACTAGACAAGCACATTGAAGTCCTGTGGTGAGATGTGGCCTGTGTCACCTCAACCATCCTTTCGTGGGTTAAAGGAAGTTCTGGGAGTGAACAAATGTCAAAGTAGAGTTGGGTCGTGCATCTCCTCCTGAGCTGCCAGAACTGCCATAGCTGCCAGATGATCCTGCTGAGTCTCCAGGCATGGGGATTGGATGACAAGCTCTGTTGGCAGAAAGAAATGATAACGTGCCATCTCTCACTGACAGTTGTTACTGAAACCTGCTCATTTCTTACCCTGAGGTTGTTATTTGTTATTTGTGTGAAGAGAAGCATTTACGGTGATGCATGTGTAAGAACATGTGTGTGGAGATCAAAGGACAACCTTGGGTGTCTTCCTGAGAAACAGGAACTCCTTCCACCTGAAAAACTCTATCCACCGTCTTTTAAAAAGTCTCTCATGGACTGACCAATTAGGCTAAACTGGCTTACAGAGAGTTCTTGAAATTCCACCATCTCTGCATTCCCAATGCTGAAACCATAAACCCACTCCTTGTAGTTTTACATGGGATCTGTCGATTGAACTTGGGTCTTTGTGTTTACAAGTACTTTACAATGATCTATCATTCAGATCCTGGGAGCATTCTTCACTATTTAGCTCTGCTTATCTCAAGTGCTAGGATTCTAGGCATATGCATGGTTTATTTACTTTTATGGACACTCTGACATGTCAGTAGCCTTACTTCCCTGATTTAAAGACTACGAGGGATTTCAGCCTACCTCCTACAAACCATGCAATTGAGAAAATGCCCAGATTGGCCTGTAGGCATACCTCTGAGGCATTTTCTCGATTAATGAGTGATATGGAAGGACCCATCCCTGAGCAGGTGGTACTGGGTGTATAAGAAAAGCAGGCTGATCAACCTATGAGGAACAAGTAAGTAGCCTTCCGATATCATCTCTGCTTCAGTTCCTGCCTCCAGGTTCCTGCCTTGAGTTCCTGACTTGGTATCTCTAAATGATGGACTGAACCTTCAGGCCAGATAAACTCTTTCCTCCCCATGTTGCTTCTGGTCATGGTGTCTTACCACAGCAGTAGGAAATGAACTAAAACAATTTCTAACCCACAGAACATCATTTCTTAGCCTCACCTGCTTTGAGCATGCTAAGTATATTTACATTACCCAATTTTGTAACAAAGTGCTGACTACCACATATAACTTATAGAATGCTGGGACCCAGAAATGCAGGCAACAGAACAACCCATGTTACGTTGTATAACTGAGGATGGTAGCCCTATGGGTTACTGTGGCTCACTGTACATTGCAGCCCCAGAAGAGAGAAATAGCTACATATTGAGAGCTGGGAAGCATTGAAATTCATATTCAAGTGCAGTCTCTACTCATGTCCCTTGCTTTCTCACCACTAAAACGTATAAATAAATAGGTAAGTAAATATAAAAATGCTGCATCAAATCATTCTGTACAGTACCATTTCTAGGAATACAGTTCATGTTCAGGACTCAGGAATTAAGTGTTTGCCGTACCACAATTTTGCAGGCAAAGAAACCAAAGTTCAAAGAGGTTAACTATCCTTCATGTATCACACAGCTCGAATATGTCAGGGTTGGATCTGAACTGTGTGTGTGTGTGTGTGTGTGTGTGTGTGTGTGTGTGTGTGTGTGTTCCTAGACACTTCTTACTGTTCCTGGAAGTGTCCTCATAGTGCATTGTGAGTCATAACGATAGCTCACCCAAAGCTTTGCTGTATGTCCTCAGAGCAGAATCCACTTATTTAATGGAAGTTAGAGCTGAGGAACATCAATATCTGGGCCCTCATCTGCACATAAGGCCAGGCCTCCTCTCACATCTAGGTCTTTTCTTAGGGCTCTCCATTCTCCACAAAAGCCCCCAAGGAGCCATCATATCTCTCTGAGTGTCTCTAGACAACTTGGTTCAACAGAGGATCTATGGATCAGCTCTTTCTGGCAAATTTTAGCTGAGACTCTTTCTGAAAAATGTCTTCTGGCCGAGTCCAGACTGAGAAAGAGGTCTTGCTTGCTGCGATTCCTCTCTGGCTCTCCTTAAACTCTATCAGAACTATATCTACTTTCTCAGAACTCTATGGTAGTGTACCATATGGATCAGTCCACAGGCCAAGCTCGTGTCTGTCTATGACCCAGCAGCCTTGTACATAAGCCTCTCCCTCCTATCCCTTCGATTCCAGAACATTGCCCTCTACTGGCCCCCCCTTCAATCCACGGCCCTGATTCCTCCTGTCTTCTTTCCTCCCCTCCCACACCCTCCTCCCCTCTCCTTTCTTCTTCAGTCCTCTCCTCCTTGATCCTCTCACCGCCTCGCCTTCTGTAATTTTCTTAATATGAAAGGTCCCCCACAGCTAATACATTGATCCCCAGCTACCAGGACTGTTTGGGGAAGCTATGGAAACTTTATGAAGTAAGTCACTGAGGGTGGACCCTAGGAGATATATTATCCCTGGCCCCTGTTACTCTCTGCTCCCTGCCCATCAAGAAGTGAACAGCTTCCACCGCACTTTCCTGCAGTCATGATGTTCTACCCGCCACATGCAGCAAAGCATGGGCTGACCCCGCTAATGCTGTGAGCCAAAATAAACCCCTCTTCCCTCAATTTGTTTCTGTTGGGTATGCCATCAAGAATACGCACACATGGAATAACACAGCTTCTTTTACTGATTCCTTCCCTTTTCCTTTTCCTCATAAGTAGGTACTTGGGTATCCTTACCCACATTCACTCACCTGGATCCAATCACATCAGCTCCAAGGACTGAACACCAGCCATATCTATATGTAATCCCAAGTCCCCCCTCTCTGAATTCCTGCTCCCCATCTGCTTACTTCCTGTCTCCACTTGGAGGTCTAACAGAGTGAAGTTCCTGTCAGCGCCCCCCAGATACCTGCTTTGCTTCAGTCTTCCCTGTCAAGCAAGGGCTCTGCTCTCTTGCATATTTCCCAGTGAAAAATGCTTGGCGACCTCCTGGGGCCCCTCTCCTCACACTCACATTCAGTCTGTCAGCAAGAGCCTGCTTCTTTCCAGACCATGACAGTTTCTCACCATCTCCTAGGCCTATCATTCTCTCCAAGCCCCGCCATCTTATATAGCCAGAGAGCTGGAAACGGTTCCAGCAAGGGTCCCCCAGCCTTTGTGCCAAGAGAGAAGGAATCTTTGAAAACTTATGTCCTGTGTAGAAATTGCTAACATAGTCACTTTCAAACATTTTTACCACAAAAATAATGCTAAGCAAGCAAGGTAATAACTGTGATAGTTAGCTTGATTTAATGGTTCCTTGATTTAAATACAGATTAAACATTGTCATAAGCCCAATACACACATGTGTGTGTGTATAACATACATATATATGACATATATATAAATATATAGAGATGAGTGTTACTTTCAAATTTAAAAGGTAAAATTTTAAAGATTCCCTTTCTCTTCTTTTAAATACGAAAGAGTATTAAAGAGTACTTTTTAAATGCTCTTCTCATGACCCTGCTAGAGGGTGTTCACACTCTTGGGGGAGGAGCAGTATCCTTAGGGTGCCCAATCACCACACAGCTAGCTCCCGCCTCTGCAAAGACACCCACCCCTCAGGATCAGGCTCTACTGCCCCTCTATAAGGGTGCTTTGCCCCAGGCCACACCTTTTCCTCCTGTGTCTTTATTCAAACATCACCTCCATAAGTGGTCATACATTGACTATGAGTCTCTGACTAGGATCCTTCCTGCCCTACCCTGCCCTGCCCTGCCTTGCCCTGCCCCACCCCGCCCCGCCCCTACTTTCTCACCTCTTTCCCTTTTCATGAAGATTCATGTCTCCTTGTAACAGCTATGCAGTCCCTAACCTGGATGGCTGGGCTTCTATATGACTTTTCACAGCTCAGATGATGGGAAAGGATTCACAGTCAGTTAAAGTTATACATTAAACCCTCCTGTTGTCTCATCCCAGGCTAGCAAGAGCCATGGGATGCTATCCATCAATTCTGGGTAAGAATAGTGAGCTATGCTTCCAGTCATCAGAGAAAAGAGCTGACTGTACAGTGTACCCAGTCACTAAAGTAGTGGTCCATAGGCTGGGGTGTAGTCAACCAGTTTACAACTTAAACGACTTCAACATGTGATAGCTTTATTATGATGTCACCGTACCTTAAAGTAAGGCACATTTGAACTTACTTTATTGCCTGTTCCTCTCTGCTTTGATAACAAACTTCACACAGATGTGCATTTTATGTTTTATTCGCTGCTGTGTTCTCAGTGTGGAGAATAGTGCCTGACATGTAATAGGTAATTGATAATGATTTCTTGAGTATCAACATTCTGTGAGACATTTCTCTGCTGGAAGTAAAGCCAGTGTCTCAAAGGCAAACAATGCTTCGGTGCCCCCTCCAGACTCTCAGGCTACTCTCTGTGGTTTCTTTAAGACACACACACCCCAACCATCGGTCTTCTCAGGGACTGCTTGCCATTCTGACCTTGTGAAGGCTCCTGACTCAAGAAAAATATCAGGTGTTGAGGAGTGTAATATTGGGTGTTCAATGTGTAAGAGCACTCGTTGTGCAAGCATGAGGATCTGAGTTTGAATCCCCAGCACCTACATAAAAACTAGGCATGGCCACAGATGCCAGTGATCATTGGTGAGTAGAGCCAGGCAGATCCCAAGAGCCCTCTGGAAATCCAGCCTGAACATCAAGCATCCAGATCAGAGAAAGATCCTGTCTGTGAGCTATAGTGGCAGAAACCCCAAGTGCATTTCTGGCTGCAGTCAAACACATGCACAGGCACACAGGCTCATACGATCATAAATACACATGGGCATTGTCCTAGAAATACACACAGAAAGGAAGAAAGGAAGGAAGGAAGGAAGGAAGGAAGGAAGGAAGGAAGGAAGGAAGGAAGAAAGAAAGGAACGAAGAAGGAAGGGAAGGAAAGAAATACACATAGAGGGGCCATAATAAACCTCCTCACCCCCCACCCAATAGAAAAACAACAACCTAGAATATTTCACTGAAACGCCAATTCCAGAATGCCTGTCTGGGGCAGCCTTGTACACTGCCAGAATCATTTTCAGAAGTCCAAATAGTAGTGTTGCTGCCAACAGAAATGAACTGCCTGGAGAGAATTCTTTAGTGACCTGTCATCAATGGGTAGAACAAGCAACAGTCAGCCTGAGTGGGTTTGTAGTTGCTGGACAGACATCCCCAGCCTTCTAATTTATGGTTGGCCATATAGGTTGGGAGTTCCCCTGGTTAATGGCTTCCTCCTGTGCATGGTGTGCTAGTGACTTCAAAGAGTCCAGGGGAAGGCTGGGAGCTCAGGCCTGCTGTTAAATGGAAGTTGGAACTTCAGAAAAGGTCATTGACACCCTAAAATGAGGAAAGGGGGATGAAGTGTAGGTTTTATAATAAGGGAATATCTGACTTGATACTTGCCTGTCCACTAATATGATCCTGACACTAATGTTCTCATTTGAGTGGATATCCATTGATGGTCACTGTTCCAGGAGCAAAAGAACAGCATAGGTCATCCAGAGGCCTTCCAGAAACAAAGCAGCAGATTGTGTCATGACAGCACTGCTGGGCTTTGCAGTGCTCTCTGTGCTGTCTGTTGCCATGGTAACCCTTTTTCCATTTTCAGTAATAAACTACTGCTCTTGCTATTATTCTTAATGTCTACAGCCATCCAGTGCCTTGACAACTGGTTCAGGGAATTAAAATGCCTCTAAGACACAACTTCATCAAAGAACACATGAAATTTGAAAAGTGGGAGGTGAGGGGGAGCTCTTAAGGACAAATTTTTTAAGACACCATCTTCCCCTAAGAAAACCCCTCCATTTCCCTAAAGTAATGAGATGGGGAAAATACAGCTTAGAGGTTCAGTTGATCTGAATTGGAATCCTAAAGGTTGATCTGAATTGGAATCCTACTCATTTGTCAACTTGCTGTGAGCTTCTGAATAAGTTGATAGGACTTCTTGTCTTGGTCTTCTCATCTGTAAAATGGGATGCCACCATTTTAGTCATGGTGGCTAAAATGATGGGTTGTGTTTGAAGAAAGGAGACTTATTAGTCTATAGTTTTAGAAGCTAGCTGCCAAGGCCTGGTGGCCTACCACTTCAGGCTCTGGTGGGAGCCTAAGGGTGAAAAGTGCTGCAGAGGAAATAGCTGTGAGATTAGGAGAGCTTCTAGCCCGAAGTGGAGAGGAGAATGAGGTCCCACACCCTTCAGATCTCTGCATCAACCCTGCTTCTTAAATATTACACCACTTAATAACACCACAGTGAGGGCCAAACTTCTATCATAAACCCGTGAGAGACAATCTTAGCCATAACCTATGTAAAAGTTGTTTGGAAAAAAACAACCGAATAATAGCATTTAAAAAAATGGCTACAGAGATCATTTCCCATTGCTTGACAATTATTTCCTTATATCCTGCATTAGACATAAGAACTAATTCAGGAGCTGTGAACAGACTGGAGCTTCACAAGGACAGAACCTATAATGTCTGGCTGAGTAAGTGTTCAAATCATATGTTTGTGTTTACTGGCCTCTCCTCTGAGAAGCTGAAAGAGTGAGTGTCTTGCCACCATAACAGTCCTGTGGCTGTGACAGCGCCTGGAATTACCCAAGACAGAAACCTCTGAAAATGTCCTGTGGGGGTGTTGAGATTGAGTTGGCAAAATGGAAAGGCTTGCCCTTGTTATGAGTGGCACCACTCCATGGTTGGGGTCCACAGTGCATAAAGAGAGAATGTGGACTGAGAAGCACCATCTGTCTCTTGTTTCCAGACTGCAGATGTGATGGAGCCAGGTGCCTCACACTCCTGCTACCATGCCACACCTGCCACGGTAGACCATGCCTTCGAACAGTGCAAATAGTTTGCCCTTACATTTCTAAAACAAAAGCAAACAAAACCATAACATTTTCTTCTCTATTCTTTGAACACATGCATGGTAGCTTCTCAGAGTTTAGCCTTTCCTTCCACAACGTGGGCTGTTCAGTAACTATATTATCTGCTGAGCCATCTCCGCAGACAAGGTAACCAATATAGCAACGCTGTAAGTTGGACCTGAAGTGTCCTCTAAGGCCTCGTGTCTGTTAAAGGCTTCGTCTCCAGCCTTGGGTTTTACTAACAAGTGGTAGAAGCTTTAGGAGGTGGACCCAACGGGAGGAAGTAAGGCACCTAGGGGGGTGGATCCTAAGAGAACATGGAGATAGGGCTCTTCTATCTCTTCCCTCCTGTTTTTCAGATGTCATAATTGGAGCAACTTTATGCACCACACGCTTCTGCCACAGTTTTCTATGTCCCACAGGCACAAATTAAATGACCTCTGAAATTATGAGCCATAAGCCTTTGCCCTTATTAAATACCTTTTGTACTTTGCCACAGTGTCAGAAAGCTGATAAATATACTGAGATGACTAAAGTTATGTTTTAAGTTTAAATTACTGTGCTTATGAGATCTATAAAGAAAAAAAAATGCCTCTAACCTGTAAGCCAAACTTGTCCTAAGACAGATAACTTCCTGGAAAGCTGGGGGCTTTTCATGTAAGATAGCGAACCGTATGTTTTCACTTCTGTAAACAAGCTTGGTTGCACCAACTGCACAGAATGCACGGTTGATCACAAGTGAGCAGAAGGTATGCAGGCATAAAGTCTGTCAGAACTGGTGCCTGTCCCTGATGAGAAGAAGGTGGGAACTATGCAACCTTTTGGGTTTTATCTTTATAAAGCCCTGACTATGTAAGTCAGTATCATACTCTGGGGAATTCAGAGAATAGACCCAGCTAGTGTCTATGGTCCTGGCCAGTATTTAATAAAGCTTGCTTCAAACTTGGCTCAAAAACTGTAGTAGTGGCCTTATTTTTGCCTGGTGTTAGAAACAATACCTCATAATCGCATATATAGACCCAGTCACAAGCCTTGGGGTCTTAAATTGTGTCCATACCTGCATAGTCAACGCAGAAGTTGATTGATAGCTGGTAATTGACAGAAGGTTAATCACTAACTACAGCCTATTTCTTTGTCAGAGTATTACAGGAAGAAATTGCTAAATAATTCAAAGTTCAGCAGATTATTTATAATCAAATTTATTTATAATCAAAACCAATTTCATTAATATCTATATTCAAATTATTAGATTATATTAGAATATTGAGAAAAATCTCTCTATCTCTATCTCCCTCTCTCCTTTTCTCCCTCCCTCCCCCCTTAGCCCCTGTTAGAAGTAAGTTTCAGGTAAAAGAGATAACACAGAGAAAGGAAACTCACTTCTTTATATTCCACCCCAGGTGGTGGCTATGTCTTTTCCTCATTGGCGGGGGATTGGTCTCACAGTCTAACTCAATTGGCTAGTCTGAAAATAATCATCACACAGGAAATGAAGTTGGAAGAGGAAAGGGTCACTGCTCCAAGGAAAAAGGGGGCCCTGCTCCAGACCACCAAACTCTTGGAGTACATCAGGGGCCCTTTTGTACAAGTGAAGGTTTTACTGTGTGAGAGAATTAAAACATTTACAAAAAAGTCTTACAGGGGTGGGGGAACAAGAAGAGTTGAATTCATTGCCCTGTACAAAAGTTAGAAAAAAATTTGTACTTAATATTTTTTACACTTCCTCCTTTTTTCTCCCTCTATCAGGGCCCATTTTATAGCTCAGGCTAGTCTCAACTTCAGAATAACAGAATCCTCCTTTCTCTGCCTCTGGAATACTGACATCATTGAATGCTGCCATTATAGGCCTGTGTCACCACACATGTAACTTCTTGCTGAGAAGGTGGCTTAGTTGGTAAAATATTTGTTGTGCAAGTATGAACTGACTTTAACCCCAAACATACATTAAAACAATGTTTTTTAAATAGGGGGCATGGTGGTATGCTCTTAATTCCAGTCCTAGGGGGGTGAAGGCAAGTGAATATCTAGTACTCAATAGCCAGCCAGTCAAGCCTTATCAGTAAGGTCCAGGGCAAGGAGAGACATCTCAAAAAATTAATTAATTAATTAATCAATGCATCAAACAGAGAAGGTAAACAATAGTGCCTGAGAAAAACACTCAATATTATTCACTGGCCTACACACACACACACACACACACACACACACACAAACACACACACACACGTATACACATGTACACATATAAGCACACAGGCATGTGCATACACATGTGCACACACAAACACACACCATCTTCTAGTCCATGACATTTGGAATCTCTCTTGATGTTCCATGCACACCTGTAAAGATAATATTCAATTCTCATGTGCTATTCAAATGCAAATCATGATCACCATGAAGCTTTAAACCAGTGGTTTTCAACTTGTGGGTTGCAAGCGCTTTGGATCAACCTACCCTTTCTCATAGAGATTGGCTAAGCATAGATATTTACATTACAATTCCCAACAGCAGCAAAGCACAGTTATGAAGTGGCGATGGAAAGAATCTTGTGGTTGGGGGATCACCACAACATGAGGAGCTGTATTAAAGGGTGCAGCATTAGGAAGGCTAAGAACCACTTCTCTAAACAACACAACAATAACTTGCTTTCACTATCAGGCTCTAAAGGTCAAGTACATTACAAAGCCCAAATTCTCACTCTGGAAACTTTTCAATGTGCCAACAAAATACAGCAGATCTATATACAGAAAAAAATATTCAGCTCATTCTTTATACCTAGGGACATGGAGAGGCATCCAGAGCAATCAATTTCCTGAGAATTTAAGTCTCCTTTGAGATTGTGTCTCCTAGAAATGGCAGGGAAGCTACACCTATGACACCTCAACAGTATGACTACTTAAACAAGACATGAACAATGGCAACAGCAATGGGCACACTTATGTGGACAGGGAACATACCATGGGGCCTCAACTTAGACCAAGAACTAGAGGTAATTAAGCAATGCTGAAATGGGAAGAACTAATCTTCCCAAGAATGAACCCTCTAATTTATTATGCAATACCAAATAGTCAACCCTGAAATCATATGCATACAAGCGACACTCAGTGTACTGAGCAGATTGTATTTTATACAGATATAATATACAACAATAATAGGGTTTTTTAAAGAGAGACCATGAATTTGAGATGGACCAGGTGGAAAGGACATGGGAGAAATTGAGGAAGGAGAGGAGGAATGAAATGATGTCATGTATTTTAATTTTTTAAGTTGCCAAAAAACTAAATAAAGCAAGTTTTCCCTTAAAAAAAAAAAAGAAAGAAAGAAAGGTGGGGGCATTTGAATGGAAGCTTCTAATGAACAAGCTTAGTTATGGGTCACTGAGCTGGGATGTGTGAGGCCAGCCCAGATGCTAAGAAGGCAAGCTGTATCCTCTCCCTCCTGCCTGGAAGTTGCTTGCTCTGTTTTCCATTCACCATTGCTCTCTTTCCACATTTGCCTTGGATTACTGTGAGTGAGTTCTACTTCCTCGCCCAATTGGTGTTTGGCTCCTCCACATGAAATGTTTTGGCCAGTGAAATGTGGCCAGAAGTGACAGCAGCCACCTCAGAGCTCAGGTCTGCCGAAGCAACACATGTTTCTGCTCAGCCTTCTCACACATCTGCAACAACCATGAGAAGAGGATGCCCTGGGTCATCCCGAATGGGAGGCAGATGAGAGAAACCTGACACTATGGGCATCCTGAATCCAAGACACTTTCATTGACCTGCCACCCGGGGTTAAAAAATGATCAATTATCATTGTGTTACTTTGCTGATGTGTTGTAGTGTTTATTGCATGGAGTTACTGCAGCTGATATCTGTCTTTGAAACTCTGCCCGAGCTAAGAATTGCTCTGTAAATCTTGGTCTCTGCTTAGTGAGTCCTGTTGGATCTTCAGCTCCATAACCTCCCTCATGATCATTAGTAATGATTATCCACAGAAGAATTTCACAAAATCACTTCCCGGAGAGATTTTTTTTTCCCCAAAATCTTCTCGTCTAAGCATTTACTGATGTGCCATTGACAGTTCAAACCATCCAATTAAATTGATAGAGGAGGATTATCTTTGGTTATCACGGACTTGGGTGAAAGTCCTGGACATGAGGACATGCTGCCCGTCAGCTTCTCATCTTTATGGGAAATAAAAATGGGAGGCTTATCTTGTGTTTTTACAACCCTGTGTGTCATGCAAATCATGTCAAGCAAATTAACAGCTTCTGGGTAAACTATCTCAAGGGCTGGATGTAAAACTCAACAGTTCAATGAGAGAACAACCTGGAAGCTGACCTGATGCTTCCTGCCCCAGTTAGACTCAGAGTGAGGTTTCTGAAATGCTGTCCTCTCCCACAGCACAGAAATGTCTCCTTTGTAAAACAGTGGCACAGGTGGACCTTGTAAAGTGGGTCACATGGGTCCCTCAATGGGACTGGATTCAATGCCCTGGTGATGGGCTTTTGCTTGCAGGTAGTTCTGTAAAAGGCAGTTATGCTCACCCCTGACCCACACACAGTGCAACAGGCAGAGCATGGTTTGGGGCAGTAGAGAGAGGTAACTTGAAAAGATCATCTTTGGGCCTTGAGGGGGTTTGACAAGGCCACGTTTCAATGGAGGCCTCATTGCTTATGTGAGATACTTGGAAGGGATTCAATACAGTTGGATAACATGAATATCTATATAGTGCTGATTTAAGATATGAATGTCTTCTCACTTTTCTAAATGATCCCGTGTAAGTTTAGTAGATTCTAGCTCCTATTTTTAATCTTCTTCCAACATTTTGAGGGGGAGCCTGGAGAAGAGAGGGAGCCCTGAGTGTGTGAAGTCTTGAGTTGTATGTGTATCATTTGACATGGGCCTAACCTCAGACTCGTGGGAAATAGTAAAGCCTTCCCCATTCATTCATCCACCCATCCCCAGAAAGATGAGGCTTAGAGGAATGGCAAAGCCTTCCTTGAGAGTCTGAGTACAAGTATTGATAATATGTGCACAAAATCTCCAAGGTATCTTTCTCTTCCCAGGCTGTTTATAGCCTGAAGATGGCTCCCATAGAGACTGCTCCTACCTAGATTAGCCAAACCTCACTCCTTGATCCATATCAACTATATACCATAAGACCTTGCCCCTTTGTTAATCTGTATGCAATAGCCCAGACTCTGTGCAACTATATGTGATAACCCCACCTCTCTGATCAACTCTGTGCAATAAACATGCTGAGTTTTCAGGGTGCTGTACTTTGTCCATCAGATAGTCTGGCCCACCTAATTCCATCTTCTCTCTGTCTCTCTCTGCCTCTGTGTGTGTGCGTGTATGTGTGTGTGTGCGTGTGCGTGTGCGTGTGCATGTGCGTGTGTGTGTGTGTGTGTGTGTGTGTGTGAGAGAGAGAGAGAGAGAGAGAGAGAGAGAGAGAGAGAGAGAGAAAGAGAGAGAGAGTTCTTTATTTCCTAAATGCCTAGTTGAGATACAATCCCCAGGAGCTGTGCAAGGACTTGGCAGGGGTGGGCATAAAATTAAATTTTCACAGACATGAAAATTGAATACAGATAACTTTTATTGACCACTACTAGAAGAATACCCAAGGGTTATACAGTGCTGGCCTTTAAAACTCACCTACTATAATAAAATGAGCTCTCAAAGTTAGCTAAGAAGAAAAAGGAGAGCAGGCCACATTCCACACGTGTCCATAATAACTACAATGCCAATGACTCCGGTCCTCGGATACTTGATTAATCAGTTGATCAATTGGAAACTGAGCAATTTACATGGGGTAAGACTTCAATTCTTACAGGTTCACTGGCCATGAGGGTCCCATCATTCTAAAACTTAACAGCTAACAAGTTTATGTGAGTAAGGGTGTTGCTCAGTGTTAGAGCATTTGTTGAACACACATCATCAGAAAAGGAAAAGTCTGTTAATATATTTAAGTAACAAATGACATTATAGCTTCTATACTTTCTCATCAATTAGAGAAGAATATGCCAAGACATAGCATTAAATGAAAGACACCTGAGGTTGCCTTTAGCATAATCCACACAGGGCTATCCAAAGCTAGCTTGTAAAAATATGGCACTTCCCATAGTATCTTTGGAGGTTCTTTGTCTCATAATGTAATGTCAGGACCTTTCCTGTTTTGTTTTGTTTTGTTTTTTTGTTTTGTTTTTCGAGACAGGGTTTCACTGTATAACAACTAGCTCTGTCTCTGCCACTCAAATGCTGGGATTAAAAGTGTGCATCACCACCACTGAACTTTTTTTCATCTTATTCTTTTATTTTTATGTTTTATTTATACTCTTTTGCCCTTTGCATATATATTGTCATGCCTTCCAGTTTAGTGTTTTTATGGGATTCCTGAGCCTGCAAATGAATGGGTCTCTGTACCTGTTTCCTGTGCCTTTTCTTGGGCTCTTAGCCTTCTGTCTGTTTGTTTTGTCCTATTTTGATGTAGTATTTTTACTTTTATCTTACCGTGTTTTATTTTATTTCATTATTATCCCAGAGAAGGCTGTTTGTTGTCTAATGAGAGACAGAAATGGGGTGAATCCAAATGGGAGGTGGGGAGAAACTGGGGAGAGTAGAGGGAGAAGAAATCATGATCAGGATATGTTATGTGAGAAAATAATCTATTTTCAATACAAATTTTGAAAGACAGTTTAAACCAACTAATATCCTTATGGCAAACAAAAAGTTGCCTAGTTCTTTAAATAATTTTGATTATAGAGTCACAAATCAATTTGTTTGTACTATAAGAAAACCAAAACATGGTCAGTTCTATAACAAGGGAGTTCTACTTAATTCTGAATCAAAGTAACCTAAGACCCCATAGCTTCCTCATATTAGGTGGGCATGGCAATTCCAAAAGGTGAGAATGTGTACAAGCCTAATTAGACATCTGTGAGACCACCCCTTGAATGACAGAGATCCCCAGTCAGAATTTCTAGGCAGCAACAACTAGAGCACACAAGAGGGACTTAGGGAAACATAAACTGGGGCTTCTGTTGAAATTCCTGAGGCTCTTGACCTCTAGTGGCCCTGCTCCTAGTTGGAGGTGGAAGTCTTCTTTGCTTCTTCCCCTTTACCAGCAAGTGGACATAGGTGCAAAGAGGGAACCAAAGATGGATCAAAAAATTAAAAAATACACTCTCCATCTCAGATCCATTCTCCATTTTCCCTAAGCTAAGAGTGTAATTGAAAACCAAAAGATCGCCCAGCTGAGCACACAGTTGCACAAAGCTATATAACACACTGAAAAGCAATGTAGAGGAGAAGAGAAAGGAACATGGGTGGCCCCTTTACTCAGGACCTTAAGGAAGACTCTGTCACAGGAAAACACTAAAGAGGTCTTGATAAGTCTGAGGTCTTGCACAAATGAGAAAGGAAGGAGATAGGGAGGAGAGGACTTTTCCAGGCTGAGGAATTGGACCAGAAAAGGCCTGAAGTATCATAATGCTAAAGTCCCTTAGGAAATAACGATTAACACTAGTCAAGAGATTAAGGATATCTGAAGAAATCTAGCCAGACACCTAGAAGTTGCATTCTGTTTACAGACAGCAAGAAACCAGATTGATGACTGTTCCAGCAGTCAATGCCCATGGCTACAAGTGGGGAGGAGAGACTCTAAAAATAAGTGACCTAATTGGATAAAAGATTATTATCTGAGTCGAGTTCATAGAAGAACAGGACCCAAAGATATCATGGGTACCTCTGAGATTCCAGAATGATGAGCAAGCCAGTTGGATGAGTCCAGAGTGTTGAATAGTACAGGTGTGCTTCATCTCATACTTAGGTTATGCCCATGGTAAGTTGAAAAAAAAATTATAAATCAGCAACACATTTAACACTTCTCTCCTAATATACCAAATACCTTAGCTTTACCCAGAGTGCCTTAGATTTGCTTAGAACACTTACTAGTCCAGAGAGTTGGAAAGCATCCTCTGACACAAAGTTTTGTTTATGTCTAGTATTCACATGATCACAAGGCTGGCTGGGGGCTGTGGACCCATACTGCTACCCAACACTAGCGACTGACACCTCTGCTCAGATGTAGGCATTAGACAGCTCATAGTGAACTTATGTTGCTTTCAAAGAACCATAAACTCATCAGTTAGGCCATCACAAGCCAAAGGTCATCTGCATCCCAAAGTGACTTCAAATGATTTGATCAAAGAATTCACTAGCAGGCAGGAGAGATGACTCCGCAGTTAGGAACACTGGCCTCTCTCACAGTGGACCTGAGTGTAGTTCCTCTGTGCCACAACACACAACTGCCTGCAGCTCCAGCTCTGGGATCCAACGCCCTCTTTTGGCTTCTGAGGCACATGCACACATGCACACACACACACACACACACACACACACACACACAAATATTAAAATGAATCATTTTTAAAGTCATTGGCATTTTCTAAACAGGGAAGAACATTTAAATAGAGCACAACTATAAGCCTGATTTCAACTTTTTCTTACTATTATTCATGCTTTCATTCACTGTGTACTGCATGGGAATCTCTGCACCTGTTCTGAGATGCCAGCAATGTTTATATTAGACTTACAGGTGGTAAGATGATACAAAGAAAATAAATACCATCTCCCCAATTCTGGTCTATAGTTCCTATCAAAATATTTCATAAGTCTGGACCATGCAGCTACCCTACCCTCTCTCAGCAAAATGTAGATTGAGGTAGGAAACAGAGCAAGAAGGAAGCTTGGCTCACACTGCAAACCTGCATCTCATTTGCAGCTGGAAGGAGATGTGCTGAGATCTTGGTGCTAATAACAAACAAAACTATAGTTTGGAAGGAAGAAGACCAATATTTGAAAATTATATTCATTAACTGTATTTTATATATCAGCTAGCTCTGGAAAAAGATTCCAAAACCCTGAGGGAGAGAAAGGCTGGACATGTGGGTGTTTGATTTCACTGTATCTGTTTTTCATAAACTGGCATGTTGCTCATTTCTCGTCATGGAATGAGAGGATATTCTATTTGAATTCTCCTTTTCTGTACCATGTGGACTATCATTTATGAGCTAAAGAAATCTGTTTGTGATTTTGCTAGGGTATAGATTACACAAAAATGGTACCTGAAACTTCTTTAGTGACTATTGTCAACAAATTGATTCTTGTACCCCTGCTTCGTGTGCTGAGCAGAATGGTGAGGGCTCCAGATGAGTGTCGGAAACAGCAGCATGCAGTCTTTGGTTGTGAAAGAGGAAAGACTTGAGGGCTTCACCTGTCTGGTCTATCTTGGCCTCATGCTGGTCAATCTCCATTGTCTCATCCAGTGCATTCAGCTTCTCTCCATCTCTAGATCTTCTGAAAGGAACCCACAATTCAGATCCTGGCTTTACCATGTTTTGTTAAAGCCTTGTGTTGGGAAGGGCTCTGCTTTCTTCCCTTCCAATCTTCTCTGCTTCCATTCTACAAGCCATGTGAATGAGCCCCTGCTTCCTCGTGGGTGCCTTCTCCTAATGTTTTGCTACTTTCTGTCTCTCCCTGTCCTCATATACAAAGATATTAACACGCGTGCACATGGATGAGCTCACACTGTCAAGTGTGTGAACATTCCCCATTTGAGCTGTGCCTCAGAGATGTAGAAGCTCTCCTCTGCTTTTCAGAGAGATTTTTGCCTGTCTTAGCATTCCTCCTCCCATAACCATTGTGAAAACACTTTCACTTCCCTGATGCTTAGAGCCCAGCCAGGGATTCTTATGAATCATAGATACCCTGGGTTCTCCTTCATCCATCCACCACCTGCACCCCCCACACACACACAAACTGCGGTTTAAAACTTTAGGCATTGCCACATTCTATACATATGATTAAATAAAATATGGAAATCACTAAAATACCATAAACAAACGCACAATATAAAGCAGAACTTAAAGATGTCAGTTATGCACACACAGTCAGGTAAGAATTACGCAGGATGACAGTGCAGGAGGGTCATCACAACCCTCCTAAAAACTGGGCAGCCCAGCCCCATCCTCAAAATAGGACACCTACAGCTGCTGCAGAAATAGAAGTGTGTAGAAGATTAGGGCAGTTCATACAGATCAAACCCCAAACCCACCAGTACCACGCCAACTCATGCTCCTTTACTAGAATTTTGCCCTGTGACCACATCTAACCCCAAAAAAGGCTGTGAGATCATGTCTAAATGGAAAAGGAGAAAGTGAGTCTGGTGGTTCACTAACAGATTAGTTGTACTATAAAAATTCAACAATCATAATGATGAACACAGAGAGAGAAGTGAGATACTTGGTGTGATATAAAAGCGGACTAGGTGTTGCAGAAGCAGTATCCTTAGGGAGTAAATGTACCCATGTGACTGCACCCTTGACCTGAAGCAAAGCTATGTCCAAAAGGTCTCCAGGTTTAAGAGAGTAAATAGCAGGCCCTCCCCCATGGCTGAGAGTGGGATGCCTGCTCAAACATGACACTTTTGTAACAGCTGGCCTTCTGCAGACAAGCATCACTTACAAAAGACTCTGTCTGCACTTTCCTTGCTTCCAAAGACTGCATGGTCACAAGGCTATCCTGCTGAGATCCCCTCCATGATTAGCTGGCCACTCCCTTGTTTTCCCAGAATATAATAAATGCTGCAGTGGCTGGTGCACCTCCATCTGAGCTCACGGCCCATCAGATCCCAGCTCTACGTTACCTGTGTCTGTTCTTGCTAATCTTCTGTCCCAGCCAGAGGGATGATCGAACAGGGACTGGGGGACCACCTGGAAGAGAATGAATGGGGCAAGAGACCCAAAGAACAGGCAGCAAATCAAGAGGTCTGACCACGCTGACAACTTTTCATTTTTCCCACACTGGTTATATACTCATAGAAGCAGGATAGAGGGTGAGGGGAGGGAGTAGGGTCGCTTTGTCTCAGGGGAGTGCAGGTGTTCTCAAGACCAGGATATTGTCTAGGTAAAAAGTTCAGCATGGGCAACAGAACAGAATAGGTTGCTACGTACCTGTCCATAAGATCCATAGCTGTTTGTTTCCAACTGGGCCAGTAGCTAGGCACCTGTCCGCAAGATCTATAGCTATTTGTTCTGACAAGACAGCTAGCATTCAGACCACTGTAAGATCTATAGCAGGTGTTCTCATAACGAAATGGGTTGCTAGATACCTAACAGCAAGATTTATAACTATTTGTTCTCATCTATGCTAGTACTTTCCCACAGAAGCCAAGACTTTGTGCCAGTAAGCAGTTATGGCTGACAAAGCAGCTAATGTTCAAACAAGGTTGCTTCCAACAGTCTTCCATTGGCTCTAGGACACAGCCATGCAGATAAGAGCATACCTGTTTAAATGCTGCCAAATATAGGCCTGGCTCGTTCTGATTGTATCTTATGGCATCATTTGCTATGGTTTACATAAGAGTTCCCCCAAAGGCTTGTTCCTAGCCTGGAGCACTATTAGAAAGAGGTAAAACTTTTAAGGCGCCAGGCAGTGGTGGTGCACACCTTTAATCCCAGCACTTGGGAGGCAGAGGCAGGTAGATTTCTGAGTTTGAGGCCAGCCTGGTCTACAGAGTGAGTTCCAGGACAGCCAGGGCTATACAGAGAAACCCTGTCTCAAAAAAAACAAAAAACAAAAACAAAAAAACAAAAAAACAAACAAAAAAAATTTTAAGGCAATAGAGCCTAGAAGGAATCTATCTGTGTAAGACATGCCCTTGGTGGATTATTGAGATCTTGGACCCTTCCTCTCACTCCTTACTTCTCAGATAGCATGAGGTAAGTAGACTTCTTTATGACCATTGGCTTGAAAGCAACAGAACTAATTGATCATAGGTTGAAAGATCTTAAACCCTGAGCCAAAACAAACCTTCCCTGCTTGTCATGGCTAATCTTGGTTGTCAACTTGATTGCAACAAGAATCAACTAAAACACAAACAGCTGGTCTCTCCTGTGGGCACTTGTCTGCACCAAATTATCTGAAAAAGGAAAATGAACCCTAACTGCGGGTGGCATCTTCTAGGAGCAGTCCAGATAAAATGACATGAGAGAAAGAAACTTTTTGCCTGACTGTCCTCACTCTTGCTGGCACACTAATCTACTGTGATTTGGGGGAATTCCTTAATGAATATTAAAATGAACTTCTTTAGGATTACAACCTAGACTGAAGACCAGAGTTTCTCAGGAATCCTCCAGGCCTTCAGTGCTAGATTAGGACTCCTGAGACATTCATTCCTATCTACTAAGAAACTATTGGATTCCAGGCCTCTCTAGTGTGAGACAGCCGTTGTTAGACTACCCAGAGAGCATCCTATAAGTCAATCTACTAAATCCCCTTTTAATATATATTCATCCTTCCAGTTCTATTACTTTAGAGAACCTTGACTAGTACATTCATTATAAATTTATTATCTCAGGCATGTTGTCACAGCAATAGAAAGCTGATAACTATAAACTGAAATGAAAGTGTCTTAATTAGGGATTCACTGCTGTGAGCAGACCCTGTGACCAAGGCAAGTCTTATAAAGGACAACATTTAATTGGGGCTGGCTTACAGGTTCAGGGGTTCAGTCCATTAACCTCAAAGCAGGAACATGGGCAGCATCCAGACAGGCATGGTGCAGGCAGAGCTGAGAGTTCTACATCTTCACCTGAAGGCTGCTAGCAGAATACTGGCTTCCAGGCAGCTAGGACAAGGGTATTAAAGCCCATACCCACAAGGCTACCTCCCAACAGTCCTACTCCCTGGGCAAACCATCACAGAAAATATGTCTGCAACTGTAATATCTAATTGTAATATAATTGGAAAATGATGACTACCACAACGAAAAGATAAGTAAGTGACTCAAAGGGAAGGGATGGTAGGGAGAAATCTTCTGGGTAAAATGTCTCTTTTGTCTTGGTCAATGGGGGGAAGACTTTTTAGATACTCTCTAGAGCTTTCCTGGAATACACCAAAATGAGTGTAAATGCTGATTAAAGATACACCATAATGAAAGTTCTACATGAGTAAGGATACAGAAGCCAGAAATCAAAGCTGCAAGAACCAACACAGGTTCACAAAGTATGGAAGAGACCAATAGAAGCGGGGTGAGCAGGTTAGCTAGAGAAGAATGTGATAGGCTTTGAAGTCATGCCAACACACTTTTGGTTCCTGTCTTTCAGGGTTTCTAGAAAGAAGTTGCAGGGCTCATCCAGCGCCTGTAGACATCTATCTCTCATCAGAGTGGGAAAGAGGCACACTGTGGGATCAATGGCTGGCAGTGCTAGTGGGCTCTGCAGTGATAGTGGAGGCTGGCTGCTAAGTAAGGCACAGTGAAGATTGGCGGGTAGGAGGTATGTCATGGTCACAGGTTCAGTGGATTTCATGGTCAGTTGGAGAGGACTTGGTACCCTGGCCTCCGCATGCACAGTAGGCAGTTTGTGACTGCCCCTGCTCCTGGACTCTTCTGGGTTCAGGAGTCTTTTGTTATCAGTCCTAGGACTTAAAGAAAGAGAGGCTATTTTGACAGGAAATTTAGATTAACTTCAGAATTGAGTTCATTCTTTCCCTCCCCCTAGTGACAAGATGAACTAACAGCTTCTATGGGCTCTTCCTAATTTGCAGAACCACAAGGTGGCAGTTTTCCTAGTGAGACCCTGCATCCTCTTGCATATTGCTGCTCAAGGAGATGGTGACAGTAACAACAAGGACAGTAGATATTATTCATCAAACCCATCAGCTGCCACCTCTGGCCTAGGTGTGCTGCACAGGCGGTCTCCCTTTATTCACACGAAATGAGCAGGCTAATTCTGCCCGTGTGTCACAGTTAGGAAGAGTGGCAAGCACTACAGCATCAGGAACAAAGTCTCCTCCAGCCCAGCAGTTCCTGGTCTCCTGGGATCTTTTCTTGTTCAATCAAATACCATTTGCAATCTTTGTGAACCAACGTAACAGCTAATAGAGTGTTTTCTGCTGCCTTGATTGACAGTGTCCTGTGGCAGTTAAGTGGACCAGAGGGGAAGGAGAGGGCTAAGTTTTCATCATGTGTAAAACGAGAATAATAACACATACCTCATCCTACTATCAGGGGGATCAAATTAAATTATACTTATAATTCACTTACCCCCAGCCTGGCATCTGGGGACCGTTAAGTACATGTCACCCACTATCACCCCTCAGTAACCACTCCTGCCATCTTTCTTAGTCCTGTGGTTTTGAGATTTACTAGATTCCAGGTGTCATGCTAACCTCCTCCCATAGGCTCACAAATTTAATTCTCAAAATAGCCCCATAAGGAAAAAAGGCACACAGAGTGTTGCAGGTTGCTGAGGTTCCCATCTGCTAAGTGACCCATGGAGAGCAACGTTGAGCTGACAGGACAAACATTCCCCTGGTATGTGCCGGCCATTGGTCCTACAGTTATGCCTCTTTCCCACCCTGGTGAGAGCTATCTGCAGGCATCTCTTACTTGATGTACTTACACCATATGGTAAGTCTAATTTATTTTAAAAGGTCATCGTCATCAAAGATTGTGAAGTTGAATGTGCATATATTTCTGCTACAAAACAGGAGGAAGAAACACACCTTCCCATTGAGAGACAAGGACGCACAAGGGTGGTGAGGAAACCAGTAGGGCTATCGTGGTATGAGTGACAACTGCAGAATGTGTGATTTCAGGGGAAAGCCTAGATAAAGCTTAATGAAGATGAGAACAGCTTAAGAAAGTGTTAATTAATTAATTAATACAACAAAAAATTCTAGCCCCAAAGTTTAGCATCACATATAGTGTGGTTAGGAATTTCCCAGGTGCTCTAATTGTTCACAAGATTAAGTTGACTGCCATTCTGCAAATGGGAGAAAGAGAATTCACAGTATAGTAAGCTGAGGAGCACTGGATTAAATAACATAGACTCACTTCATTGTTTGAGGACTTTTCACACTGTAGAATATACTAGTGCACTCTTTTAGTATAGAGACCTGGGCAGAATGAGTGGATTCTTCTAATTTCTTACTGTAAAAGCTTATGTAGGTAGGTATCTTAATTCCAGTCTAGTACCATGAACGTGGTTAAAACACATGGGCAGGGGAATCCTATTCATGATGATTTGCTAAACTGTCATATTGCCAACTCTTTTCTAAACTTATATGCTTATATTTGTAGGTTTGTACTGCTCTCAACCTTCATCAGAGAAGTTTCTTTTTGCAGAGGGTAGCAGTTAATGACAAGATTCCTAAAGTGCTGAGAATAAGGCACTGTGAGCACTCAGCTATACATGGGACATTATTATCAACCCCCTCCCCCACACCAAGGCTCAGGAAACATTGCAGGAAAGGAGGGAGAAAGAATGTAAGAGCCAGAGGGTAAGAGTGAAGGCTCTGAGCAAGGCTTGTCTATTACACCCACAAACTCACAGTAGCTTTAGTAGCCCTCATAAGATCTCCACAAGACCAATGGAGTTTAAAATTCCAGCCCAGAGAGGAGAGTCTCCTCTCTAACCCTACAGTAGAATCAATTCTCTACCCCAGCTGAGGAACAATAGCACTTGATGACTGCTAAAGAAGGGGCCAGTTGGCAAGTTGCTCATGCCCCAGTGGACAACTCCTTCCTAGTTGTGTTAACTGGACTTAGTAAATTACAACAAAAAATAAGACATGAAATAAAAAGGGAGATGGAAGATATGTTGGGAGGGAGGAAGAATTTAAGGGAGGGAATGGGGAATGGATATGACCAAGATACATTATATACATGTATGACAAGTTTTTAAAAGCCAGGAGCTACCAATTGAGGATGATTTTTTTTCACCAATACTTGTAAGCAAAATCAGTAACATACTTAGCATCCATATTGCTTGAGATATACTTTTAAAATGCACGTGAGGAATGGTAAGATATATGTAGGGTAGAAAAAGCAGTTAAGTTGCCAGAAAAGTGACATGGAAGCCTGAGTGGCAAGCCAAAGGGCTCAAGCTTTGCTCTGTAGACGATAGGTGAGCATCAAGGGTTTGTGAAATAGAAACTGTGGCCAGATTCATCATCTACACAGATGTTCTGGCTGCAAAATATAGGAAAAAATGAATGAGGAGGGAGAGCAGACAGCATCATGAAGCTGTTGGGATGTAGACTTGAGAGGAAGTGTAGGTAGGAAGCAGGCAGCAGGGAGAAGCCTTGTTCAAGAATGAGTTTAGGTGAAGAGTAAGATGAAGGGGGAGCAGCAGATAGTGCAGAACAGCAGAGCTGGCTTTGACCTCAGGAAATCATGTTGAAGGGGGAAAAAACTACTTTAGAGAAGAGAACTGGGAAGGACTATGCAGAGGTATTATACTCAGATTTAGGTCAGGCAACACAAGAGCTCCTCAAGAACATCGGAGAGAAATGACTATCAGTCGCTGAAAAGATGTTATGTTAATATCTCTTCAGAGTTTGAGTGGAAGGAACACTAGACATTAACAGTGGGTGAAGAGGCAGAACAGAGTGAAGAGCTTCAGCAAATAAGTAGAGAAAGAAGAAATTCCTAGTTGTTCCTAGGCTGGCCTGTGAGCATAAACCTTCGTTCCCAATTGTTAAAACCCTATCTTCCTGATCCATCATCCCCTGATGATCACTGACCCAGCTTGCTGGTCCCTTGTCTACCTTGTCTCTGTTGACACCAGCCTTGGAAGCTCAGTTCTCTCGAGCCCTTGGTTTGTTCCTTCTTCAGATAGAGCCACCACCCATAGTGGTAGCTCAATTCATTCAGCTGGCACGATATAAAGAGTACAAATGAACACACTCCTCCCATGATCATGAGGACTTGATCTCACTACAGCAGTAGGGATTGTATAGAGCATGCCATGTAGCTGTCTATCAAGGGCCACTTCCTGATGCATTAACTCTCAGAATTTGCAACTTCTGTGTGTCTATGCCATAAGGCTCCCAAGACCAGGAAACTGGAGAAGAATCACAGAGTTCTCAGAAAGAAGATACCAGAACATAGTTTACAGAATAGTGGTGTACTGGCCTCTAGCAGCCACCTGAGCAGAAACAGTCTTTAAGAAGGAAAAGGGAGAAGGGAAGGTTTCTCTCCTCGGAAACTGGCCAGTAGCATCCCAAAGGAGAAACCTTAGTCAAACATGCTTGATCTTAAGCGGTGTATTTTAATGGTCCTGAAAGTACAGCAGTCACTTCCAGCACCAAATTCACCCTGCCTCTCCCCCACTTTGTACATACAGGTATAAGCATCCTCAGCCTCAAATGAAAGCATTACTGAGCAAAATTGCTTGAAACATCAAATACACATCCCCAAAATGAAAACCAATCAAACCAAGGCTTAGAGAAAGCATGTGTGTGTTGGACTTACCCTATAAATTACTTTTAGCTATGATTAAATTCTTTCTCTCTAACAAGTTTCTGGACCATCAATTACTATAATAGACAGGGCTTCTGGACTTCTAAAACAAGTTTAGTAATTGCATTCAAATGCATTCTTTCAAAACATATTTGGAATGTGGCATTTGAATGCCAGCCTGGAAAAGCAAGGGACATGAGGGCCAGCAACACAAAAGAGTAGTTGACCAGATGGTCAGCCTACAAGCCTGACCCATAACCAGCTATGTTTAATATTCAAATGCCCAACCTGTGTAAACTTTATCTCCATGGAGCATTGCATTCAACAGAATTCTAGCAAATAAATATACAGCTGTAGAATCATTTTTCTAAAGTATATTTAGGCAACTATTGTTTGCAACAAAGTTCATGGCTATGTAAAGAATTTGTTGCCACAAGCATAGGAGGATGAAGAACAAGAAAATCAGCCCTGTTGGGGATTTTTTCCAAGTCACAAATTTAAGTGAAAATAAGTCAATATTGCCCGGTTCCAATCTCAACAGGGTGCTAAAGTTATTTGGCTGAGTTTCTGGTATTTATTGCTCTTAGAAAATTTGTCTCCAGGGTAATATTTTTACAATGACAGATTCTTCATAAAAAACTTTAAGGCAAAAAAATATATATATTAGTAGAACAGACCCCAAGAAAAGTTGAGCTTCCTCGCCTATAAAATAGTGATAATACCTGTTGTGAGTATTAAATGCATGAGAAGCACTGAGCCAAGGCCTGGCACAGGACAGAACTTAAATAAATCTGTCCACTTCCCTAAGATCCCCTGAGAAGGCTATGTTGCCAAGTGGGAAGAACACCATCTCCTTGATTTGGATTTCTATGTCATTGAGGTTCCCTGAGTAACATGGAATCATATATTTACCACACAGACTAGAATTAGTGGAAAATCCTAGAAAGGCTGTTGTTTCTGCATCTGACCCTAAGCCTGAAGCCCTGAAATAAGCAGAGTAGTCAGTCTAGAAGAGAAGTTGAATGTATTAGTTAACGTTATCCCCGTTGTGACAGATGCCTGACAGAAGCAACTTAAAGGAAAAAGAATTGTCTTGGCGGGCTGGAGAGATGGCTCAGCAGTTAAGAGTGCCGACTGACCTTCCGAAGGTCGTGAGTTCAAATCCCAGCAACCACATGGTGGCTCACAACCATCTGTAATGAGATTTGACGCCCTCTTCTGGGGTATCTGAAGACAGCTACAGTGTACTTACATATAATAAATAAATAAATTAAAAAAAAAATTGTCTTGGCTCACAGTTTCAACGATAAAGTTCATCATGGAGGGAAAGGCATGGTGGAGCTCCTAGTGGTAAGCATGCATGTGGGGAGCTCCACACATCTTAATAGAGCAGGAGTCAGACAAGACTAGAAGCAAGACCAGGCAGTAACCTTCAAGGTACACCTCAGTGCCTATGTCTGCCAGCTAAGTCCTATATCCTAAGGGTTCCACAATTTCCCAAAATAATGTCATCAGTTTGACCAAAAGTTCAAACACATGAGCCTCCTGGAGACATCTGTATTCAAACTGTAACAGTGACCATGAAGGAACCCACAAACAGTCTGGAGTTGAAGTCCATTTTCACCATACCCAATCTTGGTAACACAGTGGTGTTTAGATAAAACCAGTGACCTTACCACATGGCTGACTCACCTTGAAGATCATAAAGGAGAAGATGGATGAGAACTAAGAAAGCCAAGGCTTGTCTCTGCCTTTACCCACCATATGAAACTACACATAAATGAATCCACAAAGAAACCTGATTCCCTTTGGCTTGCCAATCTCATGCAATGGAACCTTAGAGCTATGCAAGGGAAGGGATTCTGGGAAGTGTAGTTTCAATAGTGGTCCATGTACATGGAATAAGAAGCCATCACAGCTTCCCTACAGAAAGCATCAGCATACCTCTAGCAAAGTTAAACCCAATAATGCATACAACAATCCCAATCTCACAAACTTAGCTATTCTATAAGCAATGGTATGTCCAATAAATCCAATAAGACTATAGCACATGACTGATCTTTTGTTGTTTTGTTATGCTTTATTCTTTTACTTTTTGTGTACAGGTATTTTGCCTGCATGTATGTCTGTGCTCTATCTTTATGTCTTGCACCTATAGAGACCAGATTAGGGTGCTGAATCTCCTGGAAACTCGAATTACAGATGATCATGAGCCACCATGTGGATCCTGGACCTCGAGCCCTGATCATCTGAAAGATCAGCCAGTGCTCTTTTTTTTTCTTAAGATTTTTTATTTTATGTATATAAATACACTGTTGCTGTCTTCAGACACACCAGAAGAGGGCATCAGATCTCATTACAGATGGTTGTGAGCTACCATGTGGTTGCTGGGAATTAAACTCAGGGCCTTTGGAAAAACAGTCAGTGCTCTTAACCACTGAGCCATCTCTCATCCCTCCCCCATTTTTAAGGATTTATTCCAGCCAGGCCTCTTAACTACTGAGCCAACTATCCAGCCCCATATGACTGGTCATCATTTAACAACTTCAGTTTATATTTGGAAATATATAATAGAGTGCAAAAACATTAACTTTCCATTAATATTAATGGGAAGAAATTATAATGATTTCTTTCCTAACCCAAGTTTTAAAAATTCACAGATAGAAAAATATATCATTTGAACAGCAAAACTAAGTACACATGAGTAATAATATGAAAATTTAATGTTTTCGGTAACTTTCTATTACTAGGAACAAATATGAGATATCCATTTACAGAGAAAATAGCTATTTTATCTCATCAATTTCAGTCCATAATTATTGCCCTTGTTGTATTTAGGACACTGGAAAGGCCATGAATTATGGTAGGAACATGTGATAGAACAAACCACTCATCTATGGCTGGGAAGTAAAAGAGAAAAAAAAGGAAAGGACCAGGGTTCTACATCCCTTTGGAGACACTGATAAGCAAAAGACCTCCCTCCTACTAAAGCCACACCTTCTAAAGGCCCTGCGATCTCCAAGCAGGGCCATTCTAGCAGCTCCTTCCCACACAAATCTCTGAGGTGCATGTAAAGTCCAAAGCATAGCAATGCCTTAAAATTCAGTGTAGGAACAACTTCTGTTCTGAGTATGTTTCTTTCCTTTGCACTTTTTTTTTTAAGAAAAAAAATCAGTTGTTTTTTTTTCAGATTTGAAGAAAGGTAATTGTCACTTTGTATACAAACCCTCAAAACAGTAAGTTCATTTTTATTGCTACCAATGACTATAGGCATAAATTTTCTCAACCTACATTAGTAAAGGTTCAACCTCCCCTTTAGTCCACCACCAGAAGTAGTGGAAAAGAAAGTTATTAGGATGTGTGGAAGTGGACCTGTTTAGAAATAGTTCTTGGGGGCAATTCCAATTTCTATTGTTCTCAGTCCAGTCCACTAGCAAACACCAAACATGTATCAGCAGCTGCAGTCCAGTGCACTTGGCAGACACCACACACAAATCAGCAAGGGCAGTTCAATCCAGAAGAAACCTCGAGGCTCACCAACCAATTCAAGTCCTCTGTGGAAGTGGCAAGAAGCCTGAGGAACCTCATGAGAAGTTCTTTGGTGAGTTTCACTCTGTGAAATCACCACAAGTGAAGCTCAACAATGCAATATTAAGTGAACCAACACATACGTGTCTTCAGCAAAGATTAGCAAGGCAGAGCAAAGTGAACCAATATGCAAGCTCCCACTGTCTGTGGGGTCATATTTATATTCTTTCTAAACGGCAAATGTCCTTTCACGTGTTTGCTATAGTAAAACATCCCTTCACCCCTTGTCTGCTTCAGCAAAGCACTCTTTCATGTGTCTGTTTCAGTAAAACATTTTTTTTTCACCTGTGTGCCCCAGCAAAACATCATTTCACACAAATGACTTTCCACTTCAAATGACAGTATTCCTTCATTTCAAAGACTAAATAGTATTCCACATCACACATCTGGCAAAC
Source organism: Mastomys coucha (assembly GCF_008632895.1). NCBI lineage: Eukaryota > Metazoa > Chordata > Mammalia > Rodentia > Muridae > Mastomys > Mastomys coucha. Next base: position 132,713,444 of record NW_022196897.1, on the reverse strand, counting down.
TGCTCCTAGTGACAAAAGCATGGGACTGCAGCTCCTCATATCTTGGCAGATTAGGAAGCAGAGAGAAAACTGAAGGGACTCTGGTGTGATCTAAGGAGGCTTTTATTGCTTTACACTGGAATTTTTTCATAGACAGATTGAACATGAATTTATTAGAATCCCTGTCAGTGTCACTTCCAGGAACATCATGACTGACTGGCCAGAGCCAAAGGTCTACACAAGACAGACCAATGAAATCCCAACCTGGATTTTACAGGCATAATATAAGAAAGTCAGCAAAGACTAGTGACAGACTCTAGGTAATGGCCACAGCAGAAATGACCACAGAGATGTCTGCTATGTGTTTGATCATTTCCTTAATAAAATTTTCCTTTATTAATTTTTATCATCACCAAGTTTGCACTTAAGTTTTAGCCTGTCCCTTGGGAAATAATATATAATGGAATGAAAGTTAGTTTTTAAATGATCAACTTGGTTTTAAATATAATATTTTCATAATTATGATGAGCCTCAAATTTTAAGAATACATTATTATCATCATTGTCATAATACAATACCTATTATGTATCACTCCTGGTGATTTCCCTTGTCCCAGTCCCTCCCTGTCTTCCCCAAAGAACTTTAAAATGAAGCCTAGGAACTTGAACATCAAAGGTTGATGTTGTATGCCGCAGCACACCTGGATGAACTCGGGTTCATCAGATGAGCATCTGATTTCACAATTGCACTGACCCTCTTCAGCCAGAGTGCAGAATGCTGCATTCCAGTAGCCAGGGAGACTTGATCAAAAGATAATGTGGTCAGTGGCGACTTTTCCAAGAACAAACCCCTTATATCAGTTACCCACATGGAACACATGTCTGTTGCAAAGAAAATCAGAAGCAAGTAAGTCAGTAGACAGAACAGGAGTGTTTTAAAAAAAAACTTCATAGTTCTTGTCCTGCAGATCTTTAATAGTAGGGCTAATGAGCAATAGAGGCATGACTATATTAAAGGACTCCTTGTTTAGATCTTGGCTCTGGACAGGTAGTGGTCCACAAGGGGGCACTGCTCTGTAGCACCGGGCTAGAACATGGCAAGCATCTGGATTTACAAATAGAAAAGACACTGAAAGAAAAAGTCACAGCGTATACAACACACAGTAGGCCTGCTGGTTAATCATGGCATAGACACATGTCAGACACATAGACCAGCCTCCATTATACTCAAGGTAAAGTGCACACAAAAATTAGGTGGTCTAAGGTGTTTCTAATGCTTGTGTGCAAATGGCCACAACTCCAGAAGAAGATTCAGTGAAGAGATAATGCTTGTGGATCTGATCATTGAGTGCCCAGTATGTGCTAAGCATTTGCAGATGCATCCTCACTACCACAACACACCCTCATTGAAGGAACTATTATCCCATTTTAGAGATGACATTGCTGAGGTCCAATTGATAACAACATCTCAGACCAGATCCCCACAGTGGAGAAGTAAAGGCAGGAGGCTTTTTGTGACTTCAAGGCCAATCTAGTATACACAGCAAATTCAAAAATCAAAGAAATAAATAAAAATCTCAGATCAATGGAGAGAAAAATGAAAATTGAGACCCAGTGTTTCTTGACTCCAAAACACTTGTTCCTTTCGACAATACCTCAAACCATTTCCAGGGTTTAATATAACTCATTACATACAATTTTTTCTCCACAAAGCAAGATCTAAATATAGGTAAAGGTACTTGGGTTAAAAATAAAAACCTGGGAGCTACGAATATGTCTCAGCACATAAGAGAATTAGCTGCTCACCCACAGCACCCAGGTTTGATTCCCATCACCCACTTGGAGGCTCACAACCGTCTGTATTTCCAGTACCAGGATACGTGATGCTCCCTTCTCACCTTCAGGCATATGGTGCACATACATGCATGCAAACAAAATACCCATACACATAAAAATTAAATAAAAATAAAAACCTCATGGCATTCCATTCAACTTGTACAAAATGCAGCTTCGAGGTATTTTTTTTTTCTTACCAGGCCTAACTTCAAAGTTACTCTTCCATTCTAGCTTCTTGTTTTACTTAAATAAAGGATTTAAATGAACTCTTAGCACCACTGTCATATGGGGGAAACCAGAGTCACCATCGACAGGACAATTGAGAGTTAAAATGTAACTATGAAAGTGCTTATAAATATCTCCCAGTGGTCCAGCTAAAACCATTCTGTGAAGATGTGCAGAAAATTAATGATAAAGAAATAATGTATTATGGGCTGATAGGAAACCTGAAAGTGGTGAGATGGAGGGTTAGGAAAAGACAGCCATAATTGGGATGGGTAACAAAGACCTGTATCACCACAAACAATGCCCACCACTGGGTCACAGGACATCTAGTTGAACAATGGAATGCCCACCTGACTAACAACAAAAACCTCAGCCTTGATTCTGTAGTTCAGCCAGTTCCTGTAAAGCAAGGGAGCACAGCTCTGACATCCCTTTGCCATGTCACCAGCTTGTCACCCTCTGTCTTGCCAGGCTCATTCTTCATTTAGTCCCTGCAAAGCTTCAGCCAGTTGGCAGTCACCTCGTCCCTGATACAAAGTTCTAGTTAAAAGACTGAAGATGCACCCTGTGCAGAAGAGAATGTGTATAAGAATGGTTCTAGTAGAGCCCTGAAGCCTAAGGGAAATTGGATCTCCTAATGCCAGATGACCCCACATCTTTATAAAGGAGCCATGAGATACTTTAAGTTGAGGGGATAAGGGCATCTAATGTTGATCTCTGGTCTCCAAGCATATACACACTCATGTATACACACACACACACACACACACACACACACACACACACAAAGAGAGAGAAAGAGAGAGAGGAAGAGTGAGAGAGAGAGAGAGAGAGAGAGAGAGAGAGAGAGAGAGAGAAGAGTGGGAGGGGGAAGGGAGAGGGAGAAAGAGAGGTCAGTGGATAATTCACTTGATTAGAATTTAAAACATTGCCCGTGTGTACATATATGCTTGTTCCTCCTAGAAGAATATTCCTTTTATAAATCCTTCCTTATAAACAATAATATATCATGCCCATATCTCATATTATGAGAAGTCTCTCCTCTTGAGCTAAGGAGACATCAGAATAAGTTCTCTTTTGGATCCCATGTAGTACCTGATCATAAAATCCATTAAACCAGTACGTAAGACTTGGTTTGAAACTATCCTTATGCAATATCACTGTTTGTCTATCATTTCTTTTCCATTTGTGAACCCTCTATAACATTATTAATTCCTTGAGAATTCTACACATTGTATTTTGATCATATTTGTTCAACTGCTCTAAGGTCTGTCCCTCCTTTCCTACCTACCCAATATCATATCCTTCATTTTGTTTTTTATTCCTATCAAGTTCAGTTTGTGCTGACCATATACTTTCTAGTGTGTAGCTATCCATAGAGTATGGTTGACCTACCAGGGATCACACTCTTAAAGAAAACTTGTCAGGCAGGGAGTGGAGATGCATGCCTTTAATTCCAGCACTTGGGAGGCAGAGGCAGACAGATTTCTGAGTTTGAGGCCAGCCTGGTCTACAGAGTGAGTTCCAGGACAGCCAGAGCTATACAGAGAAACCCTGTCTAGAAAAACAAAACAAAAAATAGAAAACTGTCCCCTTCCAGCAGCTATCAATTGACAACAGCTGAAGGTGAGACTTTGTGCCCACCTTATCTCTCCATGCTGGGAGATTTTCCAGCTTGAACCTCCACAGGTTTTTTTCATGCTTTCATAAACACTGTAAGAAGCCTGTTGTGTTCAGAAAACAAGCTCCTTAGGATCACCCACCACATCAGGCTGTTATAATCTTTCCTCTTTGCTCTTCCTCAATGATTCCTTGAGCCACAGAAGAGAGAAATGATGTCCCATTTAGGGATGAGGAATTCTTAAGTCTTATTTTCTGCACCTTGAACAGTTATGAGTCTGGATCTTAAAGGGACATTTCCTTTTTGGTTTGAGCTTATAATAAATTTATATTTAGACTTTCACAAGGGGTCTGTGACATGGTTGACCAGGTAAAGGTGGCTGATGCCAAGCTAAATTATCTGAGTTCCATCCATGGGAGCATTTTAAGGACTGCTTTACCTGAAAATGACCATGGTAATTATTCTTACCTATGACTTCATAACAAATTTCCTCCTAAAATGATTGGCTTACTTATCTCCACAGTAGGCTCTGCAGAGTCCTGTTGCATCTCTGTTGAGTCTCTCTCTTCCATGACACCTCTGTTGCCTTCTTAAAGCAGATGTTTTCGTGTAGATTTCCATCCTTCTCCTAGTTTGATTCCCTCAGCAACAGAACCCAATATAAGCAGTTAGCACAACTCGTGAATTAGGGAGCTGGTTCTGAGAAGCACTCGGAGAAAAGAAAGTGAGATAAGTCAACCAAGATGATGATGCTGAAGCAGTTGTCTCTGTAGACAACCTACACTCCTTCCCAAGGGACCTGCAGGGAGATTGTGAGGAACACACCTTAGACTTTCCCTATTCTGAGAAGAGATGCTAGGAAACTTACTAACACACTTCGTCCCTTCATTTGTTGATCATTTCTCCTGGGGCATTGTCTCTTGCCATTCCCAGCCTACCCCAAACCAAAGTTGAGCATGCTCCTGGAGCCTGTTCAAGATTTCCTTGAAGGAAAGACAGGCATAAAGTTATAGACCCATAAGAACTGTGAAAGAAGAGTGGCAAAGTGCCCACTGTGAGGTCCTCCTGATTGACAAAACCAGGACACAATGTTCCTATAGTGTATGATTCAGAGCATATCCTAATGATGATAATCCAAGAATGAATGAGTCAATAAATAAATTAATTAATTAAAATTATTAGGTTGGTTCTGCCCAAAGCAAAACTACAGAGATGGTAACTATTCTTGCTTATTGCTTCATAACAAATTTCCCCTAAGAACGATTGGCTTAAAACAATAAACACGAATTCAGAATTTCTGAGGCTCAAGAATTCAAAAATCAGCTTCTCTGGTAGGTCTGTCTCAGGTTCCTCATGGGGCCATAGCCATCTGAAGGCCCAGCTGGAAGATCTGCTTCCAGGATGCGCCATCTACAGGACTGTGGCATAAGGTCGCTGTTCCCTGATGAATATTTGAGGAAGACTTTGTTTTTCAACAACACATGTGTTTGTTTCTTGAGTAGCTTATTTCAAGACAACCAATCTGAGAGAGCAGAAGGAATCTTGAAAATCACATACTCTCACTTCTCTTCCTCTGTACTTCAAAAGAAAGATGTCAATTCCTGGGCAATCTATACTATTCAGCTCCATATCTTAAGGAGAATGCCACCGGCTTTGTGGGCATTAATCCTCCATGATGCCCTTATTTTACTCCAACCCCCTTTTAGCTTATCATCCTAAATCTCCTACTGACTCTTTCCCAGACCTTCCTACTCCTCCAAATAACCCTGGATATCATTGAACACAGACTGTCCTCCAAGCCACTTAACAGGAATTTTCTATACACATAAGGGCCTAGTTATATCCTATCCATCCATCAAAAGGAGTTTTACCTTCTGCATGGAGTCTCTCATATGGCCCCATTGAGATTCTTTAGTCTTTTATACATTCTATGGCAGTGATCCATTTTCAGGCTTAAGACTGTACTAATATCCATAGATTTTCTTTCCATATAGACAGTAGCCTCCTTGTGATTCAGCCAAATCACAGTACAGTCAAGACTCTTCCGTGTCACCAAATCCATATCGGGATATAGCACAAGAGTCAACAAATGTTTTCTGTTGTTTCATCTCTGACACAAATACTCACCCATACATGACACAGAAAGGCAGCAGGGGGTGACCTGTGGCTGAGGTCCAACCAAATTTCCTCTTTTTTTGGAGAGGAAAGAGGTTTATTTGATCTTATACCTTACAGTGCATTATGAATGGTAGTCAGGACAGGAAATAAAACACAAACTTGGAGGCAGGCACTGAAGAAGAGGCCATGAAGGAATAGAATGACTATCCTGTGCAGACTAATGTCTTATTCCAGCTGTTCAGGGATGGCACTTGCAATAGAAAATCATCAGTCAAGAAAATACTCAATGATTTTTTTTTTTTTTGCCTACTAGACAATCTGATGGAGAAATTTTCTTTTTAAATTTTTAAGAGGATTAAAATAATTTATTAATACTCTAAATATTCATTACTGTCTAAACAATCATTACTGTATATACTCTACAACCCAGAGATCAACACTTTTGACAAGAATTCAAAATTCTAGCAAGACCCTTTAAACTTAAATAAGTTAGGACTATACATCAATTGTTTGGGATTGTGAGATAAATAGACAAATGTTCAGCAACTTTTGTAACATGAATATGTATGTAATTTTCTTTGATCATTATGTTTTGCTGAAACTTTTAGGTTCTATTTTTAGCTAACATATGCATAGCGGTACTGGGGGCAACCACTTGGCTTCAGCCATTATAAAAACATTTATAAATAACATTATTTTTGTACTGCATAAGTTCCTTCATATAATGCTTCTGATTTTATGTATTTATTTTTGTTTTTTATTTAAGTTTTATTGCATTATGATGAGAAGAGATACATGATTTCAATTTATCTGAATTTGTTAACATTTAAAAACATATTTTAAGTAAATAGAATTAAATCACATTCTTGTTTCCCTTTTGTACCCCAACTCCTCCCAGAGAACCCCCTTCAGTACCTACAATATTTTTTTGGCATATTCTTTAAAATTTATAAAATATTATGACAATAAAAATAAGTATTATAAAGGTTGTTTGATATAAAACAACAATCAATTTAACAGTCTTATGTAG
>NW_022196897.1:132704668-132706551 GCF_008632895.1 Mastomys coucha | reverse complement strand
CAATATAAATTTTAAATAACTCCAAACATATTAACTATATATTTTAAAATAATGCATCACTACTAGTTTTTTTTACTGTTACTTGTAACTAGGTTCTTTCTTTTTTTATTAGATGTTTTCTTTATTTACAATATCTCCTTTCCCAGGTTCCCCTTCAAAAGAAAAAAAGAAAAAAAAATAAAATAAGAAGAAAAAATTTAAAAAAAAAAAACTAAAACAATCTCCTGTTCCCTCCCCCCTCCCTGCTCATCACCCCACCCTCTCCCACTACTAGTATCTTTTAAATAAAAATAAATATATAAAGTCTTTTTATTTGTTTGTTTGTTTTGTATTAAGTAGAGCTTAAAATCTTGGCTCTTGCTGTGGTACAGCCCAAAATAAGAATACTTTTTAGACATTGGGTTTCATTATAATAAGGCTGACTCTCATATCACCAAAGGATTTTACCTCCATCATAGCTAAGCTAAGAGTTGACAGTTCTGCTGCACCAAGGAATGAATTGTAGGCACGATTTTGGGATATAGACTTCCTGCTATGGTCAAAGCTATTTGACTTGAGTGAGTGACTTTATTCTCAGCCCACAGAGAACAGGTTACATTCATTTAAGAAATGGTGTAGGTATTAAGATGGTCTATCCATAAAATCATTCGCCAACTGTTTCAATGAACAATGGTTCTGCTTGGAGGGTGGCAGAGATATTAGGTGTGGGTAAGAATCTGGTTCATTGGCTGTGATAATTTGGAAAAGCATTCATCTCAGGGAAAGAGTAACTTATAAAGTCCTCTTCTTCAAACTTGATACAAGAGCTACAAATGTCAAGCAAAGCATTAAATCTCACTCTTTGTTGTTCTCTTTCCTACAAGTCACCTCCCAAGTTAATTGTCTATGTCTCCCTTGGGCATATAAATATTTTTGAAATATATAAGCTGTTCTGAAAACCATAGTATAGTGTAAAAACATGAAATAAACAATACAAGTAATAGAGAGGCTGAGAAAGGAGAAGCATGATTTCAAGACCAGTATGTGTTATACAGCAAGACACTGTACAAACAAGCAGAAAGAGTATATGAATTGTACAATATTGGACCTATTTCTCCATTTACCAAATTAGAGAGACAATTGGATAACAGTCAACAAATTTCTAATTCCTCATATTTTTGGATTTCAATCAATTAGAATATGTTGGTAATATTAATTTTCATATTAAGATGTTAAGAAAAATTGATTGTTACTTCCTGTTGTTTTTGTTGCAAGAGGTGGAATTAGGTTTGTGTGGGTTTGTTGAAAGATTACTTTCTTGCTTCTTCTAGGGTGTAGTTTTGCTCCTTATGTTGGTGTTTTCCATCTATTATCCTTTATAGGGCTGGATTTGTCGAAAGATATTGTGTAAATTTCATTTTTTCATAGAATATCTTGTTTTCTCCATGGTAATTGAGAGTTTTGTTGGGTATAGTAGCCTGGGCTGGCATTTGTGTTCTCTTAGGGTCGGTATGACATCTGCCCAGGATCTTCTAGCTTTCATAGTCTCTGGTGAAAAGTCTGATGTAATTCTGATAGGCCTGCCTTTATATGTTACTTAACTTTCTCCTTTATTGCTTTTAAAATTCTTTCTTTGTTTAGTGCATTGGTGTTTTTATTTTTATGTGACAGGAGGAATTTCTTTTCTGGTCCAGTCTATTTGGAGTTCTGTGGGCTTCTTGTATGTTCATGGGCATCTCTTTCTTTAGATTAGGGAAGTTTTCTTCTATAATTTTGTTGAAGATATTTACTGGCCCATTACCTTGGGAATCTTCACTCTCTTCTATTATCCTTAGATTTGGTCTTCTCATTGTATCCTGGATTTCCTGGATGTTTTGGGTTAGGAGATTTTTGCTTTTTGCATT
>NW_022196897.1:132698171-132704556 GCF_008632895.1 Mastomys coucha | reverse complement strand
TTCTATCTCTTGCATTCTGTTGGTGATGCTTGCATCTATAACTCCTGATTTCTTTCCTAGGTTTTCTACCTCCAGGGTTGTCTCTATTTCTGATTTCTTTATTGTTTCTATTTCCATTTTTAGATTCTGGATAGTTTTGTACACTTCCTTCACCTGTTTGATTGTGTTTTCCTGTAGTTCTTTAAGGGATTTTTGTGTTTCCTCTTGAAGGGTTTCTAACTGTTTACCTGTGTTCTTCTGTACTTCTTTGAGGGAGTTATTTATGACTTTCTTAAAGTCCTGTATCATCATGAGAAGTGATTTTAGATCTGAATCTTGTTTTTCCAGTGTGGTGGTGTGTCCAGGACTTGCTATGGTGGGAGAATTGGGTTCTGATGATTCCAAGTAACCTTGGTTTGTGTTGTTTATTTTATTATATTTGCCCCCCACCATCTGGTTATCTCCAGTGTTACCTGCTGTTGTTAAATCTGACTGGAGCCTGTGCCTCCTGTTCTCCTGGTTGTGTCAGAACACCTCAGAGTCAAGCTGTCTCTGGGATCCTGTGCTTCTGGGATCCTGTGATCCTGGGTTTGTTAGAGCGCCTGGGAGTTGAGCTTCCTCTGGGTGTTGTGGGACTAGTTGTGGAGTTTGTGCCCAAGGTCTATTCAGAGCACCGGCCCAGACAGACTGGAAGGAACCAGTGCCACTGGGCTGGTGGAGTTCCTGTGTGCCTGGGTCCTGCAGGTCCCAGTTACTCCCAGTGTTGGGATAGATGTTTTGTCCTCCTCACCTCTGATCCTGGGTGTGTTAAGAGTGCCTGGGAGTGGAATTTCCTCTGGGTGTTGTGGGACTTGCAGCAGAGTTTGCGCACAAGGTCTGCTCAGGGCACTGGCCCAGACTGACCAGCCCAAATTTTAACTCTCGTAATACTCAGCTGGCTAGGTTTTGTCCAGGGGGCCCTGGTTTTCTAGTTACTAAACTTAAGTATCTCCTAAGTGTCACCAAGCTATAGGGTTCTGGGATTCAAATGGATAATTATTCTACATTTACATGGAATTTTATCTATATGCAGTTGTGTTTATTTTCTACCGTTTTTATACTCTGCATGCATTTCTTATATAAGAAAAAGAAAGGGTATGTCAACTTTATGAAACATCCTTTCATCATTTTAGAAATCATTTTAAGGGCTTAGAGGCTGAACATGCTATACATATATAATTATATGTCAGTCACTTTCTCACCATTACTCTCAGACAAAAGTCGCTAACATATTTCCCTACCTCTTGTAGAAAGTAACCCATTTTATTCTCAGTTACAACACAACAGGCCAGTCGATCACTAACCAGGAATTTCTACACAAAGTTGAGGATTGGGTAAACATTCTAAGAAAGTCATCTTAATTTCAGCTGTGGCTCATATTTAAACTGCTTCTTTTCTAAGATATGCATGAATAGTGATACTTAAAGAGTCAGTGAGCCAGATCACGTACATAAAAAGCTGATGCGACTACTTGCAGATTAAAGATGAGCTTAATAAGAACATAATAGAAAATAAACAATTATCTAGTCTTACTGGGACAGGAAGAGGCTACTGAGGGCACATATTTAAAACGCGAACTCATGAGGCTTTATAAGGAAATAACATCGTTCAACAAAGCCACCCTCAAAAAAATTAACTTGTCTTTATAACAGTGGATATGAAGCTTGAAATATACCCTGGTAATAAAGGAAACTCTCTGTTTTCAGGGAAATGTCAGGACGCAAAGTATATTCTTGTTTAAACAGAGGTAAAAGAGAAGCCACTGTGTGTGTTTGACAGTGATAAATAGCTTCCAGAGAAAATAGAGCAGTGGCTGTCTGTCCCTCCTTTGAAGAACCCGTTCTGCGGGCTGTCAGACCGTTGAGTTCTTTTCTGTCTGCCTCAAGTCATCACAGGAAACAATCATGAATTATTTGTTGTCTCAAAATTTCCATAAGATTCCTCATTTCAATTATTTCATGTCATCTAAAAAAAATTGATAAGTAAATGTTCTACGCATTCAAACCAGTTTCAACCCCATCTTTGATCACAGTGCTTCCCTGGCTGTTTGTGGGAGTTTGAGAAAAGCATATATAAAGTTTCAGCATCCTCAGTGCTGAATGGAAATGAATGGAAATGAATGGAAAGCATGTTTATGTCACTAAATAAATTCTGTGACTGTGGCTTTGAAGGATGGTTTGAATTTGGTCATTATGTTGTTACTTTAAGTGAGATAGACTTGAAAATTGGCAGAAGATCTTAGGAAGGTATTAACATTGTGAACAATGCTCTATCCTAATAAAAGGAGATAACATATATTTATATGCTTTGAAAGAATGAGATCATATTGCCTAGCATAAGATAGATAAATCATGGGTTGAATTAGGTATTTTTCTTTTGGCTTGATACTTTGTTTTGCTTTGTTTTGTTTACAATATGCTACTGCACTGCTATATATTTTAAATAGAACAACTATTGATATCATAAAACAATGGGATCTCAGCCAGGCATGTCGACAGATACCTTCAATCCCATAACTCTGTAGGCAGAGACAGGAAAATCTCTGGGTTTGAGGCCATCCTGGCCTACAGAGCAAGTTCCTGGACAGCCAGAGCAAAACAGAGAAACCCTATCCTGAAAAACAAAAACAATAGAAAAATTAATCTTTTACATAAAGTTGAGCAAAAAATCCAGACATAAAAGAGCATAATCATATAGTTCATTCATATGAAGCTGAATAACAGAAAAATTAACATGTTTGATAGAAGACAAAATAGTGGTTAATTCTCAGTAGAGATGAGGCATAGATAGGAAGAAGTATGAAAAATGCAGTGTTGATCTATACATTTATAAAATCTGGTCACATTGAGTTTGTTTTGCTTGTTACAGTTCTAAGAATTAAACCCAGGGCTTTGCACGTTCTAGACAAATGCACTACCACTGAGCTAATCCCCGGCCCATCAAGCTGGTCTCAAAGACTATTGTAGTATAATCTTTACAGTGCTTCCCTGTTCCTACACTAAGCTTTAAAAAAAATTCAAAGATTGTTGGTAGAAACAACTCTAGAATAAGGAATAGAAGTTGTAGAAAAGATCCAACAGGAAACCAGTAAGTCAATAAGGGGTGTGTTAGTTACTGTTCTCTTGGCTGTGACAAAATACCTGGCAAATAAATTGAAGGAAAGAAGTATTGACTTTGGCTCATGGATTAAGGCAGGATATGGAGCATCACGGCAGGAAGGCCTGGTGGCCACTGCATGTGGTGGCTGGTCACACTGGTTTACAGCCGTGAAGCAGAGAAAAATTAATGCAGGCACTTACCCGGTTCCTTCCTTTTTCCCATTTGATTTAGCCAGGAACTCTAATAGATGGGGGCCGTGGTGTTCACATTGGTGTAGGTCTTCTCTCCTCCCTTAAACTACTGTGGAAAGACGCTCACAGACAACCACAGTGTCTCAATGGACTTCCAATCCTGTAAGGTTAGTCGTCACAAATCCACCACGTCCCAACTTGACACACTTCTAAACAGTAACCTTCCAAAGCTGGTCCTGAAGTTTCACGGCCGTTTCATAATGAAAGATGAATTTAGTCCATCTCTAAGGGTCCCCAAACCCTTAAAAGTTATCCAAACTCTCCTTTGAGAGTCAAGGTAATCCTTTAACTGTGGATGCTTGATATTAAAAAAAAAAAAAAAAGTACACAATGGCACAGAATAAACACTCGCATTCTAAATGGAGGAACTGAGGGGCAGAGCAAAAAAAAATAGGTTATGTTAAAGAAGAATGAAGTTCACCAGCAAAAACACCAAACCCTCCAGTCATGTCTGTCACCTAGGGCTTGTAGTGGCCTCAACAGCCTTGGGTTGTTATACACCTCCTACTCTGCTGCCTAAAGCACATGCAGCTCTCAGTGGAGCTAATTCTATTCTGTGCTTGCAACTTTCCCAGATAGACATCCCCCCGCCCTGGCATGTCCAACTTCCTGTGGTCTCCATTGCAACTCAGGTTTCTTACTCATGGCTTCATACAGTAGACTCTCCAGTCATTCCTTTAGGGACTCGGGCCTGCTACACAATGCCTGGCTTTAGTGGCTTATGGAATCTTGGTGCTAGACTCCATGATCCCATCATTCTTGCATCTTTCATGCCAGCAAAGCCAGTACCACATGGATAAAGCTGCCAAGTGCTGTTGACAAGTTGAGATTTAGCCTGAGCACTGTGCCTTTACAAGCTGAACGTTGGTAAACACTTCCCTAGAAAGCCGGTTCACAGCTTCTCTTTTCAAATGAAGCTGAGTTAGGAGAAGCTAGAACCTTCAATAAATGATGGTATTTTGCTCCCAAAGCACCTTTCCTATTATCCCAGTGCAGAGTAAGTGGTTCCCCCTTAATGGCACTAATATTTTTAATATTACAGCTGCTCTCCACTGCTACCTATGACTTTAACAGGAGCTCGCTTGGAGTCCTGTTAAAGCTACACAGATTTTCACAACCCTCTGCTTTCTCTCACTGTAAATCTGAGTAAGACCAGAAAGCAAGAACCATGAGACAGCCTGGATGTTATGTTGACTAGAAGTTGCTTCCACCAAAAAACTTGGTCTATTAGTTTTGCATTCAACCTCATTTAAGTATTCTCTCTCTGTCCCTCTCTGTCCCTCTCTGTCCCTCTCTGTCCCTCTCTGTCCCTCTCTGTCCCTCTCTGTCTCTGTCTCTGTCTCTCTCTGTTACTCTCTCTCTCTGTGTCTCTCTCTGTCTTTCTCTGTCTCTGTCTGTCTGTCTGTCTCTGTGTGTGTGTGTTTGTGTGTGTGTGTGTGTGTGTGTGTGTTTGTGTGTGTTTATCAGTGCCTGTAGAGAACACAGACATAAGATCCCCTAGAACTAAAGTTATAGACAGTTGTGAGCCACACAGTGCAAGGGCTAAAACCCAAACCTGGGTCTTCTGTAAAAGCAGCACTCACTCTTAACCTCTGAGCCATCTCTTCAGACCCTGGTATCCTCCCATCCAAATCAACAATTAGGCTCTGATTACAGCACTTTAGAGTCTCTGCAACCCACAGGTCCAAACTCCCCCCTGCTTCTTCCTGCAAACTAGTTCCATAAGCCTATAAGTTACACAGTCATAGCAACAGCCCCACTTCTCAGAACTAATTTTCTATATTGGTTACTGTACTCACTGCTATGGAAAATACCTGACAAAAGCAACTTTAGGGAGGAGGGGTCTGTCTTGGTTCACAGACTGAGAGTAGAGTACATCATGGCATGGAGGGAATGACAGCAGGAATGTAAGGTAGCTGGCTGCACTGTGGCTCCATTAGAAAGCAAGAGGGATTCATATTGTTGTTCCCCCCTATGGGACTGCAAGCTCCTTCAGCTCCTTAAGTCATTTCTCTAGCTCCTCCACTGAGGACCTTTTGCTCAATCCAATGAACCAATCAGTACCCCCAGAGCTCCCAGGGACTAAACCACTAACCAAAGAGTACATATGGAAGGACCCATGGCTCCAGCTGTATATGTAGCAGAGGATGGCCTGGTTGGACATCAATGGGAGGAGAGGCTTTGGGTCCTGAGAAGGTTCGATGGCCCAGTGTAAGGGAATGCCAGGATAGGGAAGCAGGAGTGTGTGGGTTGGTGATCAGGGGAAGGGGCATTGGGATAGGGGATTTTTGGAAGGGAAACAAGAAAGGAGATAACATTTGAAATGTAAATAAAGAAAATATCTCATGAATGGAAGAAAGAAAGAAAGAAAGAAAGAAAGAAAGAAAGAAAGGAAGGAAGGAGGAAAGGAAGAAAGGAAGAAAGGAAGGAAGGAAGGAAGGAAGGAAGGAAGGAAGGAAGGAAGGAAGAGGGATATATCCTGATCTCAGCTCAGGATTTCTTTTCTATCTAGCTCATGGGATGGTCTCACCCACATTCAGGTTGGATCCTTCTTCCTCAGTTAACCTCCCTGTAAATGCCTTTTCTAAGTTATTCTAAAGCTGACCAAGTTGTTGATGAAGAAATACCAACTTGGGAATACAAGCAGGGAACAAAAAGAAGAAAATATTCCTTTTCAGGGTAAGGGTTGAAAGAAAGAAAGCACTAATTTTGAATGAAGGACTAGAAATTAGCCATGTGCTTAACCTACAGTGGTGCTTATATGGTCTACATTTTCTGCACAGTTATTTTTTAATCTTTCTTATCAAGAAGAGTAAATTAGTAGTAATAACTTCAACATGAATGAGTAAATGAGTTAGTTCAGTAAAAATATTCTTTTAACCATATCTCAAACATACTTGAGCCAGGGTGTTAGAGAGGTAACTCAGAGAGTAAAACACTTGTCACACAAGTGAAGGAAGCCGGCCCACAGCTTCACTTCATCCCGTGGGAGCTCCACGAACGGGAACTTGAGGTCC